>NC_139225.1:29762169-29890027 GCF_055691185.1 Crinia signifera
TAATCCGCTGCGCTCGCCATGCTTAGGTGTCTCGCTGCGATTGCCACGCTATATAAAACGAAGTGGATAGTGGGGGTATGAAAAGGTCGAAGGATGCGTACCGCCGCCCTCGCGGGCTCGCTGCGCTTGCCACGCTTTGGGTTGGCGTTGATCGTGGCGTGGCGTTAACAATGGGGGGGGGCATTTGACATAGTAATTACCCATCAGGGTGGGTATACAATTAAAAATGGGGTCTGGGGGGCATTTAACATTGGACCCAATGTAAAATCGGGTCTCAGGGACCATTTCACATTGGATCGTATGTAAAAATCGGGTCGATCACATCGCATGCGATGCGATGGGACCGATGTTTCACAATTTTGTTCTGGAGTCATTCCAAAATTCTTCAACTAGTTAATCAGATGCCTTGTATTTTAAATAGACCAATCAATCATTACACTGACTTGCGATGGCTTTTTAAAAGAAATGTGACTTTTTTTTTATGATTCTATCTTGGTGGATGTAACGTACTCAGAGTCTTTTATCTTAATCCCGGGCTGAGTTATTTGGCTGAGCAAAGTATGGAGCTGTTCCCATATAATATTTGAATGTCAGGTCATACTGATCATTTTAGTTCTACAAGCACAGCAGGGTGAATAGGGTGAGCGGCCGATGTGAGGGTTAAACAGTGAGGATTGCTTGTTTTCTGCGATCCCCGCTGTTTAACTCCCTCGTCAGCCGCATTGAATACACCCTTATGTGGTGACCTTAATTTAATTTCTTCTCCCCACCCCCAAAACATCCTACTCCACTCTCGAAAATAGGAGACCCTTTTACACCAAAAACCCTGGTCGGACCCTGGTCTTTGAACGCTGGAGTTTCCAGGGTCTTAACCTGCTTTATACCCCATTTACACAGCACTTCGACCTGGGATGGACCTGGGTCTGCACCATTTACACTGAACCTGGGTCAGCCCTGCCTTTCCTTGTGGATGTCGTTAAAAATGCTTGCTTGTTGCCAAGGGGGGGTGAAATTGCTTGTTGCCAGGAGACAACACACACACACACACACACATATATACATACTAGGTGATTCATCGCGCCCTACGGGCGCTCTTCACACCGTCGTAAGGGGCTGCGCCCCCTTAATTTGTGAACGTTTGTATATGAGAAATATGGTTAGAATTGTATGAAAGATGCCTATATTGCAACTTAGGTGTCCGCGAATCGCGGGGGGGGGGGGGTCGCGGAGGGTGCCGCGAATTGCAGGAGGGGGGGTCGCGGGGGGTGCCGCGAATTGCAGGAGGGGGGGTTGTGGGGGGTGGATGCTGCGAATCGCGGGAGGGGAGGGATTGCAGAGAATCGCGGGAGGGGGGTCACGGGGTGGGTTGCCGCAAATCGTGGGAGGGGGGTTACGGGGGCGGGGGTTGCGGCGAATCATGGTAGGGGGGGTCGCGGGGGGTGTGCCGTGAATCACGGGAGGGGGGGTCACGGGGTGGGGTGCCGAGAATCGCGGGGGTGTGTGTGTGTGCCGTAAATCGCGGGAGTGGGGTTGCGGGGGGTGGGTGGGGGGGTGTGACGCGAATCGCCACAAGAAAAAATCAACACAGAAAGGTCACACATGTAAATGTTGACATAAGTGTGGCACTTCATTGGTGTCCATGTCGACACATGAGAATGAATATGAAAACATTCAAAAAATGAAAAAAAAAAATACTTCAAAAACTCATGTCAACCTTTTTCATTGTCGACCATAGCCGTGCCAGTGTTTTGCATGTGCCATTTAATCCTGGGGCTGCCGCGAATCGCGGGGGGTGCCGCGATTTGCGGGAGGGGGGGGTTGCGGGGGGTGGGTGTCGCGGGAGAGCGGGGTTCATGGGGGTTCCGGTGGGGGGTTGCCACGATTGCGGGAGGGGGGGGGTCGCGGGGGGGTGCCGCGAATCGCCGGAGGGGGGGGGGGTCGCGGGGGGGTGCCGCGAATCGCCGGAGGGGGGTTGCGGGGGGTGTGACGCGAATCGCCACAAGAAAAAAATCAACACAGAAAGGTCAACACATGTAAATGTTGACATAAGTGTGGCACTTCATTGGTGTCCATGTCGACACATGAGAATGAATATGAAAACATTCAAAAAATGAAAAAAAAATACTTCAAAAACTCATGTCAACCTTTTTCATTGTCGACCATAGCCGTGCCAGTGTTTTGCATGTGCCATTTAATCCTGGGGCTGCCGCGAATCGCGGGGGGTGCCGCGATTTGCGGGAGGGGGGGGGGGTTGCGGGGGGTGGGTGTCGCGGGAGAGCGGGGTTCATGGGGGTTCCGGTGGGGGGTTGCCACGAATTGCGGGAAGGGGGGGGTCGCGGGGGGTGCCGCGAATCGCCGGAGGGGGGGTTGCGGGGGGTGTGACGCGAATCGCCACAAGAAAAAAATCAACACAGAAAGGTCAACACATGTAAATGTTGACATAAGTGTGGCACTTCATTGGTGTCCATGTCGACACATGAGAATGAATATGAAAATATTCAAAAAATGACAAAAAAACTTCAAAAACTCATGTCAACCTTTTTCATTGTCGACCATAGCCATGTCAGTGTTTTCCATGTGCAATTTAATTCTGGAGCTGCCGCGAATCACGGGGGGTGCCGCGAATTGCGGGAGGGGGGGTCGCGGGGGTGGGTGCCGCGAATCGCGGGAGGGCGGGGGTTCACAGGGGTTCCGGTGGGGGTTGCCGCGAATTGCGGGAGGTGGGGGGTCACGGGGGGTGCCGCGAATCGCGGGAGGGGGGGTTGCGGGGGGGTGTGACGCGAATCGCCACAAGAAAAAATCAAAACAGAAAGGTCAATACATGTAAATGTTGACATAAGTGTGCCACTTCATTGGTGTCCATGTCGACACATGACAATGAATATGAAAAAATTAAAAAAATTAAAAATAAATCTTCAAAAACTCATGTCAACCTTTTTCATTGTCGACCATAGCCGTGCCAGTGTTTTGCATGTGCCATTTAATCCTGGGGCTGCCGCGAATCGCGGGGGGTGCCGCGATTTGCGGGAGGGGGGGGGTTGCGGGGGGTGGGTGTCGCGGGAGAGCGGGGTTCATGGGGTTCCGGTGGGGGGTTGCCACGAATTGCGGGAGGGGGGGGGGGGGGCGCGGGGGGGTGCCGCGAATCGCCGGAGGGGGGTTGCGGGGGGTGTGACGCGAATCGCCACAAGAAAAAAATCAACACAGAAAGGTCAACACATGTAAATGTTGACATAAGTGTGGCACTTCATTGGTGTCCATGTCGACACATGAGAATGAATATGAAAATATTCAAAAAATGACAAAAAACTTCAAAAACTCATGTCAACCTTTTTCATTGTCGACCATAGCCATGTCAGTGTTTTCCATGTGCAATTTAATTCTGGAGCTGCAGCGAATCACGGGGGGGTGCCGCGAATTGCGGGAGGGGGGTCGCGGGGGTGGGTGCCGCGAATCGCGGGAGGGCGGGGTTCACAGGGGTTCCGGTGGGGGGTTGCCGCGAATTGCGGGAGGTGGGGGGTCACGGGGGGGTGCCGCGAATCGCGGGAGGGGGGGGTTGCGGGGGGGTGTGACGCGAATCGCCACAAGAAAAAATCAAAACAGAAAGGTCAATACATGTAAATGTTGACATAAGTGTGCCACTTCATTGGTGTCCATGTCGACACATGACAATGAATATGAAAAAATTAAAAAAATTAAAAATAAATCTTCAAAAACTCATGTCAACCTTTTTCATTGTCGACCATAGCCATGTCAGTGTTTTGCATGTGCCATTTAATCCTGGGGCTGCTGCGAATTGCGGGGGGGGGTGCCGCGAATCGCGGGAGGGGGGTCGCAGGGGGGGTGCCGCCAATCGTGCAAGGGGGGGTCGCGGGGGGGTTCTTTTTGCCGCGAATCGTGGGAGGGAGGTCGCGGGGGGGGGGTGTTTTTTCCGCGAATCGGGGGGGGGGGTGTCACGGGGGAGGGTTTGCCGCGATTCGCGGGAGGGGGGGTCGCGGGGTGGTGGTTATGCCGCGAATTGCGGGAGGGGTCGTGGGGGGGTTCTTTTTGCAGCGAATCGCGGGAGGGGGGGTCGCGGGGGTGTTTTTGCTGCGAATCGCGGTAGGGGGGGTCGCGGGGGAGCGGGTGTTTTTGCCGCGAATCGCGGGAGGGGGGCGCGCGGGGGGGGAAGGTTTTGCCGCAAATCGCGCGAGGGGGGCGCTCACCTGGTGGCTGTGGAGTAGCAGTGCTGGGCAACATGGGAAGGCAGTGGGTGTCTGGCACTGTCTGTGGGCTCACTGGGCTGGTTCTCTGTCACATACCTCCCAACATGACCCTCTCCAGGAGGGACACAATGCTCTGTTTCTAGACTTCCCCTTAATGTATGATTGCCATCTCCTATATATTTGGCTACATCTGTCACTCAAAGTGGGTGTCTGTGTCTATAACGCTCTGTTCCTGGACTTTCCTCTTAATGTGTGATTGCCTTCATCTGTGCTGAACACCTTTCTGAGAAATTAACCTGTTTAAAACAGGTGATGGCAATCATACATTAAGGGGAAGTCTAGAAACAGAGCATTGTGTCCCTCCTGGAGAGGGTCATGTTGGGAGGTATGTGACAGAGAACCAGCCCAGTGAGCCCACAGACAGTGCCAGACACCCACTGCCTTCCCATGTTGCCCAGCACTGCTACTCCACAGCCACCAGGTGAGCGCCCCCCTCCCGCGATTTGCGGCAAAACCTCCCCCCCCCACGCGCCCCCCCCCCTCCCGCGATTCGCGGCAAAAACACCCGCGACCCCCCTACCGCGATTCGCAGCAAAAACACCCCCGCGACCCCCCCTCCCGCGATTCCCTGCAAAAAGAACCCCCCTACGACCCCTCCCGCAATTCGCGGCATAACCACCTCCCCGCGACCCCCCCCTCCCGCGAATCGCGGCAAACCCTCCCCCGTGACCCCCCCCCCCCCGATTCGCGGAAAAAACACACCCCCCCCGCGACCTCCCTCCCGCGATTCGCGGCAAAAAGAACCCCCCCGCGACCCCCCCTTGCACGATTGGCGGCACCCCCCCTGCGACCCCCCTCCCGCGATTTGCGGCACCCCCCCCGCAATTCGCAGCAGCCCCAGGATTAAATGGCACATGCAAAACACTGACATGGCTATGGTTGACAATGAAAAAGGTTGACATGAGTTTTTGAAGATTTATTTTTAATTTTTTTAATTTTTTCATTTTCATTGTCATGTGTCGACATGGACACCAATGAAGTGGCACACTTATGTCAACATTTACATGTATTGACCTTTCTGTGTTGATTTTTTCTTGTGGCGATTCGCGTCACACCCCCCCGCAACTCCCGCGATTCGCGGCACCCCCGTGACCCCCCACCTCCCGCAATTCGCGGCAACCCCCCACCGGAACCCCTGTGAACCCCGCCCTCCCGCGATTCGCGGCACCCACCCCCGCGACCCCCCCTCCCGCAATTCGCGGCACCCCCCCGTGATTCGCGGCAGCTCGAGAATTAAATTGCACATGGAAAACACTGACATGGCTATGGTCGACAATGAAAAAGGTTGACATGAGTTTTTGAAGTTTTTTTGTCATTTTTTGAATATTTTCATATTCATTCTCATGTGTCGACATGGATACCAATGAAGTGCCACACTTATGTCAACATTTACATGTGTTGACCTTTCTGTGTTGATTTTTTTCTTGTGGCGATTCGCGTCACACCCCCCGCAACCCCCCCTCCGGCGATTCGCGGCACCCCCCCACCGGAACCCCCATGAACCCCGCTCTCCCGCGATTCGCGGCACCCACCCCCCGCAACCCCCCCCCCTCCCGCAAATCGCGGCACCCCCCGCGATTCGCGCCAGCCCCAGGATTAAATGGCACATGCAAAACACTGGCACGGCTATGGTCGACAATGAAAAAGGTTGACATGAGTTTTTGAAGATTTATTTCATTTTTTGAATGTTTTCATATTCATTGTCATGTGTCAACATGGACACCAATGAAGTGGCACACTTATGTCAACATTTACATGTGTTGACCTTTCTGTGTTGATTTTTTCTTGTGGCGATTCGCGTCACACCCCCCCGCAACCCCCCCCTCCCGCGATTCGCAGCACCCCCCGTGACCCCCCACCTCCCGCAATTCGCGGCAACCCCCCACCGGAACCCCTGTGAACCCCGCCCTCCCGCGATTCGCGCCACCCAACCCCGCGACCCCCCCCCCTCCCGCAATTCGCGGCACCCCCCGTGATTCGCGGCAGCTCCAGCATTAAATTGCACATGGAAAACACTGACATGGCTATGGTCGACAATGAAAAAGGTTGACATAAGTTTTTGAAGTTTTTTTTTTTCATTTTTTGAATGTTTTCATATTCATTCTCATGTGTCGACATGGACACCAATGAAGTGCCACACTTATGTCAACATTTACATGTGTTGACCTTTCTGTGTTGATTTTTTCTTGTGGCGATTTGCGTCACCCCCCCCCCCACAACCCCCACTCCCGCGATTCACGGCACACACACACACACCTCCCCCGCGATTCTCGGCACCCCACCCCGTGACCCCCCCTCCCGTGATTCACGGCACACCCCCGCGACCCCCCCCCTCCCATGATTCGCCGCAACCCCTGCCCCGTAACCCCCCCTCCCGCGATTCGCGGCACCCACCCCCGCGACCCCCCCTCCCGCAATTCGCGGCATCCCCCCGCGATTCGCGGCAGCTCCAGAATTAAATTGCACATGGAAAACACTGACATGGCTATGGTCGACAATGAAAAAGGTTGACATGAGTTTTTGAAGTTTTTTTTTTTCATTTTTTGAATGTTTTCATATTCATTCTCATGTGTCGACATGGACACCAATGAAGTGCCACACTTATGTCTACATTTACATGTGTTGACCTTTCTGTGTTGATTTTTTCTTGTGGCGATTTGCGTCACACCCCCCCACCCCCCCGCAACCCCCACTCCCGCGATTCACGGCACACACACACACCCCCGCGATTCTCGGCACCCCACCCCGTGACCCCCCCTCCCGTGATTCACGGCACACCCCCCGCGACCCCCCCTACCATGATTCGCCGCAACCCCCGCCCCCGTAACCCCCCTCCCGCGATTTGCGGCAACCCACCCCGCGACCCCCCTCCCGCGATTCTCTGCAATCCCTCCCCTCCCGCGATTCGCAGCATCCACCCCCCCACAACCCCCCCTCCTGCAATTCGCGGCACCCCCCGCGACCCCCCCTCCTGCAATTCGCGGCACCCTCCGCGACCCCCCCTCCCGCGATTCGCGGACACCTAAGTTGCAATACAGGCATCTTTCATACAATTCTAACCATATTTCTCATATACAAACGTTCACAAATTAAGGGGGCGCAGCCCCTTACGACGGTGTGAAGAGCGCCCGTAGGGCGCGATGAATCACCTAGTCACCTGTTAAACAGGTAAATTTCTCAGAAAGGTGTTCAGCACAGATGAAGGCAATCACACATTAAGAGGAAAGTCCAGGAACAGAGCGTTATAGACACAGACACCCACTTTGAGTGACAGATGTAGCCAAATATATAGGAGATATATATATATATATATATATATATACTACTACTGCTTGAATAAAAAATTTTGAGGGGGTAGAGGGGGAAGGCTGTCCCCGGGTGCTGGGAGGAGGGGGGTGTCTGCAGCTGCTGAGGGGAGGTGGGGGTACCTGTCAGACTGAGGTCGGAGCCAGAGGGGATGATGTGAACATGGTCAGTTGTTCACCTGCCACACCGGTCACTTCTGTCACACTGTGAGAACTCTGTGAAGCATCCATCACTGTCAGCTAATCACCTCAGAATGAGTGCCCGGGAGCACTTCTGACTGACGCTATTTCCGTAGCTTAAGCTTATTCAGAAAGCCTACTGTAGCAACGGTACCTGACAAACGTCTATCAGTTCTCTATCCATATAAACTACTGAGATCACATCGCATCACATCGCATGGCACTAAAACGGGACATGCAATGCAATGCGATTTCCTTGCGCAAGCGTACGTATGTTAATTGGGTGCCTGGGTACTACATAAGTACCGACATATTACCAGACCACTTTTCTGATGCCATCATTAACCCCTTCAGTGGTAATCCCAAGAATTTTTTTTGGCTATGTTTCAGTGCCCAGAATGACAAGCCCAGAAAATTCTCGGGATTGCCGCTGCTTTGCTGCCCAGCTCTGGCTGCTCTGCCGCACCTCCTCCATTATTGGCTGTTGTGTGACAGTATAGTCTGCAACACGCTAGGTTGCGGCATGCCGGGTTGCTGGGGGCAGGGCCGGGTTGCCGGGGGCAGGGCCGCCCAGCGACTGACATAGTGCTCAGCGGTGCTGCCCAGCCCCGGGAGACAGAGAGGTGGGCTTTTTTTTAGGGAGCGCTCCCCACTGGGCAAGTTTTTTTTAGGGGGAGAACTCCATGAAAAAAAAACACCACTCTGTCTCCCGGGGCCGGGCAGCGCCACTGAAAAAAACACCACTGAAGAGATTAAGGTGCTTCGGAAACCTGGTAGGCATCTGCAATTATCAGGGTCATACAGGCCAATCTATCTGCGAAACGTAGATTATCCATTACTTACAAAAATCATAGCGGAGAGACTGAAACCTGTACTGCCCTGTATAATACATAAAGATCAGACAGGATTTGTCACTGGACAACATTCGGTGGTAAACGTCAGAAGAGTTCTTGCTGCTATCCAACAGTCGGCTGCTGGCTCCTCGTCTGGCGCGGCATCTAATTTGGTGCTGACGCTAGACGAGGAGAAAGCATTTGATATGGTGCTATGGCCAGGGCCGGTGCAAGGCACCAGAGCGCCCCAGGCGAATCGGGGTGGGGGCGCCCCGGTGCCGGGGGGGGGGGTGTACCTGTCCTGCGGATGTGTATGTAAAGCTTGCGGCGGCGGCAGCGGGGGGTCCCTGCAGTCAAGAAATAACGAGCGCTATCCGCCTGGCTACGTGGAAGCGCTTCTGTTGTGAAAACACTGGCCGCACGGCGCACGCTGATTGGCTGAATCTCAGCCAATCAGCGTGCGGCCAGTGTTTCTACAACAGAAGCGCTTCCGCGTAGCCAGGCAGATAGCGCTCGTTATTTCTTGACTGCAGGGACCCCCCGCTGTCGCCGCAAGCTTTATATACACAGCCGCAGGACAAGTACCCCCGCGGCACGGGGGGGGGGGGGGGGGGGCAAAATGCCACCCTCCAGTGGCCGGCGCCCTAGCCTCACCTATTCCAAACACTTTCTAATTTCGGCTTTCCCTCCCAATTTGTAATTTGTACAATATATACAAGTCCTAAATCTTCCATATCCGGCAACGGCCTACTCTCCCAACCCTTTCGCCTAGGCAGAGGGACCCACAGAATATTTGCCAACGTATATTATTAAAAGATACATACGATACTTGGATAAAGACAATAGAGTACTGCATAGAAATCCGTTTGTATCACATTTTATCCCTTTATGGGGTAATCCCTCATTCCCACCGTCTTTGACTAACCCAGTGTTCAATACATGGAAGGAAAGGGGATTGGATTCTTCCACTAAAGTTTTTGACCCGAGAGGTTTTATGTTGTCCTTTATGGACTTATCACAGCGTTACACATTACACCACTCTCATATGTTTATGTATCTGCAAATGAGACATTACTTTATCACATCTAGAATACCTACACCTGATTTTACTACCCCTGTTGTACTATCACGTATAACGCTTTAGATAATCTTCTATGTTATCTAATAAAATCCTATAAAGTGAAATATCTGTATACGCTATTGATCCATGCTGAGGCATCTGATGGCCCGCAGTGGTAACTTTTATTAGATAAATTGAAAGGAGATGTTCCGTCATTTATCAACAAGGATGATATTAGTTGTTTGTACACAATATCACTCACTTCATCGGGGAGACTGTCAGGGTTAGGGGGGGGCCTTGGCGGCAATGGGGATCGACGGGGGGGGCGGCAGGGAGCTCTGTTGCCACGGGGCACGCGAGCACATTGTGCGCCCCCTGGTGGGAGCTGGTGGCTGGCGGGAGCTGGCGATCAATCAAGGCCAGCTCCATCTATATCTGCAGGAGGTGTATCTGAGGACATTACACAGGGCCTACATTACTCCACACAGAAGAAAATGTATGATACTGGAAGAATCAGGTCACTGTCTTAAATGTGACGCAACAATTGGTAACTTTTCACATTGCATGTGGGACTGCTACAAATTGAAAGGGTTTTGGAATAAAATTACCAATTACATTAATGGAATGTTCTATATAAATTTATCCTTTGATGTTGGGACTTTGATTCATTGGACAAAAAAGGCTGCTCCCCAACAGTGGCGTAACTATAGTGTCGCAGAACCCGCGGTCGCGCGGGGTCTGCAGGGGGGCGAAGAGAACTAAAGCGGCACTGCTCTGCTGCAGCAGTCAGTCAGGGATGCGGAAGAAGCCCGCATTAATGACTCACGCCCCCTGCAGCCAGTGACTAAGGGCCTTATTCTGCTCGGTACGGTGGGATCGGGGCTTTTTTTCATCTGCGCATGCATAGCTTTCGCAATGCGCAGGTGCGGTGACCTCACACCGCTCACGGACGGGTCTCTCTGTGCAAAAAAACCTGTCCGCAAGAGTACGGTCATTGTGGGCGGGATGGGGGCGTTTTTAGGGGAGTGGCCGGAATAATGAGGAAAACTGGGCGTAAACATGGGCGTACACGGGGGTGTGCATCAAAAATGTACGGTGCTACAACCGCTTGATCGGCGAACGCACTGTGCATTTTGGGCCAAAAACAGGCGGACGCCAAAGATAGCTCCAGACCACCCCTAGAGATACCGTATGAGAGCGGACATCTGGGTCTGCTAATTAATGCTGATTACTACACCTGAATGTAATAAGCAATGCTGCAGCCTATTAAGTGAAAACCATTATTTCACTACCTACAAGCCACACACAGCCCTCAAACACATTGGAAGCATATATTTCTACACTTCTCAACATGTAAAGGTTGTTTTAATTTTAGGTAAGATTCATTCTTAAGCTGGGTACACATATGTACAATTTCATTTTTCTTGCGACCGTTCGATCGACCGAATACACGTTCGGCCGTCCGAAACATACGACCGATCTGCGCGTACACATATGTACAATTTTACTTGCGACGTCCGATGTACTCCCGTCCAAACAATCGCAAGAAAAAGATTGTACCACCGTACACACTCTCCCGTTCTGGCTATTCGCACGATAAAAATGTACACAACATTATCATAATGGGCTGGATTAAAAGAGCATACCAAAACGAGGCGTGATCACGGAACAAAGAATCGTTCGTGTAGTACAGTGAATAGAGCCGTGACTATTCAGATCATTGCTAGCTGTACTGGATATACGTACGTACATTCGTTCGTCTATCGGTGCATTTGGGCCTTTTTAATTATGAGCTTGAGGAGAAGGAAGGCTCGTGCGTGCATTTTGGCTGCTATGGCCATTAGATTGCGGGCTATTAAAAAAAGAAAAAGGACCAAGAATCGGAGCTGCTGGACCAGAGACTGGCTTCTGAGGAGAGACACCTTCTCCCACATGCCATTGCTACAGGAGATACGGGAGAACAATCCTGATGATTTCAGGAATTATCTCCGTATGGATGACGCTACCTTCATGGAGCTGCTGACACTGGTTACCCCTTTAATAGAGAGAGAGGACACCTATTTCAGGAGGCCTATTTCTGCAGAGCAGAGACTGGTGGCAACGCTGCGTTACCTGGCAACAGGCAGGACCCTTGCCGACCTGAGATTCACCACCGCAATATCATCTCAAGCGCTGGGGTTGATAATACCAGACACCTGTGATGCCATCGTCCAAGTTCTACAGGACAAATACATGAAGGTAAATATGGAAATTACATACATGTCCCCCATATGTATAGCTGTGCACATACCTGTACCCTATATGTATATCAATGCCTGTTGATTTAATCTTTTACACCAGTGGGTGGGGGGTCATTTTGATAAGGCGGGTAATAGCTTTGAGGCTGCAATGGGGGAGGGCTGATGGGTCTAAAATCAACCCAACAGATTATTAATACGCATATACTTTTATATTGCAGTTTCCATCGACCAAGGAGGAGTGGCAAAATATTGCACGTGATTTCCGTGATCTTTGGAATTTCCCTAATTGTGGTGGAGCTATCGATGGCAAACACGTCAGGATCATGCCCCCTGCAAAGAGTGGATCTTTTTATTATAATTATAAGGGGTTCTTCAGCATTGTTCTAATGGCCATCGCTAATGCCCGATACGAGTTTGTATTTGTGGACATTGGGAAAAATGGTAGAGTTTCAGATGGAGGAGCCCTGGAGAATACCTTTTTCCACGACCAACTGAAAAAAAATGAACTGAATCTGCCAGAGCGGACTGAAAATGAGCACGGTTTGAACTTTGTTTTTGTGGCGGATGAGGCCTTTGCATTGCACCCTAATGTCCTTAAACCCTACCCACAAAGGGCACTGAACAGGGAACGACGCATTTTTAACTATCGCCTGTCACGTGCCAGGCGAGTGGTTGAAAATGCGTTTGGGATTCTAAGTAATAAATTCAGAATTTTTCACAGTCCCATCAATCTGCGCCTAGATAAGATTGACAAAGTGGTGCTGGCCTGTTGTGTGCTGCACAACTACATGCGCAGAAAAGCGGTGCACACACAACAACTGGGGGCTACAGTGGACGAGAGCCAAGTTGTTGACGAGCCTATTGGTCTGACAGCTTTGGCAACTAATTTAAACACCAGAAATGCATCAACGCAAGCAAAGTTGTCAAGAGACGAGTACTTGAATTATTTCAATGGTGTTGGGGCTGTGGAGTGGCAGAATGACATGATTGCTTAAAAATGTACCTTTTTGTCATTGTAAATATATTGTTTTTTGGTGTGTAATAATCAATATTTTGCCAATAAAATTTGTATACTCACAGTTCCGCACAAGTTGTCCTCTGCGTCTTCTTGCAGCAAGGAGGGGGAGGTGGAGGCCGAATCACGGCAAGTGAGTGGTAGTACTCAGGTGCCAGGCATTCCTGGAGGGCACAATGCCACGGCACCTGGAGTGCAGACTGTACCCAGTACTGGTGTTTATGTACTAGCAAGTAGTTGCTCCACCACACCTATTTCTATGCCAATTTCTCCTGGTACTTTGTACGTATGTATATCTGTGCCCTATAGTCACCCTGCATGGTAAATGATATTTTCACACGGACACCAACTAGATTACAGAATTTTTAATTTTTATATAAATTATTAACTTATAAACTTATAAAAAATATAACATAAATAACAAGTAAATAAATAATAAAGAAATACTTAAACATAAAAATATTTAAAACAATAATGCACTTAAATAAACTATATAAAATATTTACATATGGTGGTAAACTTGTCCCACCCCATAATCCCCTGTATCCATCGGTGGTTGGGAGGGAGATGGACTTTCCAATAAACTCTGGAAGGGGCCACCAGGTGGACCTGGTGGGAGCGTATTAGCCAACGTTGCCGGTTGGTGCTGCCTTTGCCCAGTTGGTGGCTGTAAATGTTGATACTGGGGATATTGCACCGGGTGAAATACCGCTTGTTGGGGTATAGGAGCTGGGCTGATGGGTTGAAATTCAACCCTAGGCAGAGGGGTCTCATCGGTGAGACGTGTGTGCCGGGACAGAGTCCCCACACGGGCCCGGTACAGCGTCTCATAAAATATGCGCTCTACCTCCACCCTTGTAGCCGTGTCCAACTTTCGCAAATTGTCAGCTAATACACTCCCCACCCGGTCCGCATCATCCTCATCCATGCTCATCAATCTGTTGGCAGACTCCAGGATCTTGGTGGTTGCCACGTCCGCAGCATCTGGAGTCTGCCTCGGCCTTTTGCGCCCTCTTCTTGATGGCGCTTCTGCTGGAGGTTGAGCGCTTGTTTGCGGTTCAGCGCTGGTCGTGGCGGTTGGTGTGGGGGTGGAGCAGAGGGCCGGTGAAGGCAGCTGTGATGCCACCTCCAGCGATGCCGAAGATTCATCCTCGGCAAATAGCGATGGCTGTAACAAAACAAGATGACAATGATGTATCACTATCGATTTTTAAGACTTCCATATATTTTTATATCTACGCAGAAGAACGCAGCCCATACACCACCATGTTGCTGCCATGGATGAAAGTGAGCTAGTTGTATAAGAGTATAGCTCCACCACTGAGAAGAACCAGAATTAGGGCCACAGAGAAGGTCAAATTGACGATGTATAACCAAAAGGGGGGGGTATCGCCCCCTGCAACTGACCTCTCTGTTGTGCCCAACAGAGAGGTCAGTTGCAGGGGGCGATACCCCCCCTTTTAATTTTACATGTTCACAATTTTTATACTGTACTTGCTGTTATATTTATCTGGTTTGAAAAAAAAATTTAAAATAAAATCCGTCTACTTACTGTGCCGCAAATGGTGTCATCAGAAACCTCTTGGTTGCACGCGGAGGTGGAGGGGGCAGGCTGGTTCCTTGAAGTGTTGCTGACCGAATCCCTGGGCAGCTCCTGGTCCACCGTGAAGGCCAGCAGGTCGTAGTACCACAGCCTGGGCACATAGACTTGGTCTGCCCCTGCCCCAGACCGCTTTGAGGACTCAACCTTATTCAGTTTTTTTTTAAAGACGGTCCTCATATTGGCAATCCGAGTCCGGACCCACTCTACATTTGCTGTGGGGTAGTATGTTTGGCTCACCCTCACCAGCTCCTCCAGAGCAGATAGCCTCTTCTGCCGATTGGAATGGTCTCTGGATTTTGTGTTCCAGAGACAATTTTGATCCCTGTAGGCCTCAATGAAGTCCTTCATGAACTCGACATTTTTTTCTGCCATGGTTGAATTCCTGTTCCAAAAAATAAAATAAAAAGGCATATTATTTTTTTGATACACAAAGCACACCATAAACCATTTAATGTACAGGTGTTCAGTCTGTGGGCCACTAGATATACTGTAGCTATACTGTAGTACAGGAGTTGAAACTCTGTGGGACATAGGATACACGGTCACTACAAGCCCCAGCATACCCATGGCCCACAGATTGAAGTCCCTGTCATAGAAAACTACACATTTTGTTTTAATACTCACCGAAATAAATGTCGATACAGTCCGGAAAATTCGCTGCGCTGCTCCGATCAATCCAACAGCAACGACGGAATATTCTTTCGTGCTGAACGTGGCTTGAAACACAGTGATTGGATGAGCACAGGAATCTCCGCCCCACTCACGTGCTTCGCGTCACACAGACACGGGACATCGAGGAGCCATGTCGGAGGGTCTGGCGCCACCGCATATGGGGGAGGCCAGTACAGCACCTTTGTTTTCCAATTCAGCACTGATAACAACAGATAAAGAAATCGCTGACAACAAGGAGAAAAAAGTGACGCGCGCATCCGCCATGTCATCTGCAGAGGTGGAACTGATGGTCAAAATGCTGGATAGAAGGGACTACGATTGTTCGAGAAAAACATACCCCAAGACAAATTATAGAAAAGAAATTATTATGCAGCGTGTATGCAAGGAGATAAAGGAGAAGTTTGGGAAAAGAAGGTCCAAATACCAGCTCCAAAAACGGTGGTCGGACCTGAAGCACAAGGAGCAGGCCAAGCTCAAGAAAATTCGTGGAATTATTAAAAGAAGTGAGTCCAATGCCCTAGGTGGCTTTATTAATATACTGTCTTGATCCATTACATTTTGTGTGTTTTGCTGACATGTTGCTTGTTTTTACTCAGAGGAAATCCAATCCAGGAGAAGACATGAGGAAGGCAGAGACAGGGCCTCCAACCTAAAAATAAAGAAGGAGAGTACAACAGGTAAGGTTTTGTACCAGCACACCAACAGAACAACACATGTTTTATACACACAACAAGGGGTAGTAATATGTCACTTTACCTTGTCACTATAGATGATATCCAGGCTGCGCAGCCGATGGAAGGGACCACAGAGGGCCACCAAGTGATTGCGATCACCAGCAGTGTAGATGGTGAGTGTATACTGCAAATCATCTTTATGGGATAGTGACGTATCATTTGTGGAAAGGTAAACATTTCTTTATCTGTACTTATTATAGATATCATCGAGATTTCAGATGTCAGTGCAGAGGGGGAGAAGAACACACCATCACCTGACACGTCCAGCGACGAAAGCACAATGCAAGAAAACATGACACAAGTCCATAAATGTCTACAAGAACTTAGCGGGAAAGTCCATACCGTAGCCCAAAAAATTACGAAAATCCAAAAAGGCGTAGCAGTAGTACACTCTTTATATGAAAAAATTTATAACGGTTTGCATTATAAAGTCAAAAAATAGTTTGTGTACTTTATTTTACTTTTTTCTCCTTCTTGTTTATTTGGAGGCCAGCAGCATGCACCTTAAAATGGTGCATGTCATGGCAAGCAGTCCCACGGCAGCAATGCATCACATGTGAGCAGGCCGGGATGTTCACATGTGATGCGTTGCTGCCGTGGGACCGCTTTCCACTACATACACCACCATGTTCAAATGTGTTTTCATGTTTTTTGGGTGGGTGGGCGTTCCTGCTAAACCTTCACACGTGGCACTTATGTCATGGCAAGCAGTCCCACGGCAGCAATGCATCACATGTGAGCAGGCCGGGATGTTCACATGTGATGCGTTGCTGCCGTGGGACCGCTTTCCACTACATACACCACCATGTTCAAATGTGTTTTCATGTTTTTTGGGTGGGTGGGCGTTCCTGCTAAACCTTCACACGTGGCACTTATGTCATGGCAAGCAGTCCCACGGCAGCAATGCATCACATGTGAGCAGGCCGGGATGTTCACATGTGATGCGTTGCTGCCGTGGGACCGCTTTCCACTACATACACCACCATGTTCAAATGTGTTTTCATGTTTTTTGGGTGGGTGGGCGTTCCTGCTAAACCTTCACACGTGGCACTTATGTCATGGCAAGCAGTCCCACGGCAGCAATGCATCACATGTGAGCAGGCCGGGATGTTCACATGTGATGCGTTGCTGCCGTGGGACCGCTTTCCACTACATACACCACCATGTTCAAATGTGTTTTCATGTTTTTTGGGTGGGTGGGCGTTCCTGCTAAACCTTCACACGTGGCACTTATGTCATGGCAAGCAGTCCCACGGCAGCAATGCATCACATGTGAGCAGGCCGGGATGTTCACATGTGATGCGTTGCTGCCGTGGGACCGCTTTCCACTACATACACCACCATGTTCAAATGTGTTTTCATGTTTTTTGGGTGGGTGGGCGTTCCTGCTAAACCTTCACACGTGGCACTTATGTCATGGCAAGCAGTCCCACGGCAGCAATGCATCACATGTGAGCAGGCCGGGATGTTCACATGTGATGCGTTGCTGCCGTGGGACCGCTTTCCACTACATACACCACCATGTTCAAATGTGTTTTTATGTTTTTTGGGTGGGTGGGCGTTCCTGCTACACCTTCAAGCACCTGTATGTGATACTCTGTTCAGGTCCGACCACCCAAATAAACAAAGTGTTCACAGTATTTTTTGTCAGTATCTCCTATATATTTGGCTACATCTGTCACTCAAAGTGGGTGTCTGTGTCTATAACGCTCTGTTCCTGGACTTTCCTCTTAATGTGTGATTGCCTTCATCTGTGCTGAACACCTTTCTGAGAAATTAACCTGTTTAAAACAGGTGATGGCAATCATACATTAAGGGGAAGTCTAGAAACAGAGCATTGTGTCCCTCCTGGAGAGGGTCATGTTGGGAGGTATGTGACAGAGAACCAGCCCAGTGAGCCCACAGACAGTGCCAGACACCCACTGCCTTCCCATGTTGCCCAGCACTGCTACTCCACAGCCACCAGGTGAGCGCCCCCCTCCCGCGATTTGCGGCAAAACCTCCCCCCCCCCACGCGCCCCCCCCCCTCCCGCGATTCGCGGCAAAAACACCCGCGACCCCCCTACCGCGATTCGCAGCAAAAACACCCCCGCGACCCCCCCTCCCGCGATTCCCTGCAAAAAGAACCCCCCCACGACCCCTCCCGCAATTCGCGGCATAACCACCTCCCCGCGACCCCCCCCTCCCGCGAATCGCGGCAAACCCTCCCCCGTGACCCCCCCCCCCGATTCGCGGAAAAAACACACCCCCCCCGCGACCTCCCTCCCGCGATTCGCGGCAAAAAGAACCCCCCCGCGACCCCCCCTTGCACGATTGGCGGCACCCCCCCTGCGACCCCCCTCCCGCGATTTGCGGCACCCCCCCCGCAATTCGCAGCAGCCCCAGGATTAAATGGCACATGCAAAACACTGACATGGCTATGGTTGACAATGAAAAAGGTTGACATGAGTTTTTGAAGATTTATTTTTAATTTTTTTAATTTTTTCATTTTCATTGTCATGTGTCGACATGGACACCAATGAAGTGGCACACTTATGTCAACATTTACATGTATTGACCTTTCTGTGTTGATTTTTTCTTGTGGCGATTCGCGTCACACCCCCCCGCAACTCCCGCGATTCGCGGCACCCCCGTGACCCCCCACCTCCCGCAATTCGCGGCAACCCCCCACCGGAACCCCTGTGAACCCCGCCCTCCCGCGATTCGCGGCACCCACCCCCGCGACCCCCCCTCCCGCAATTCGCGGCACCCCCCCGTGATTCGCGGCAGCTCGAGAATTAAATTGCACATGGAAAACACTGACATGGCTATGGTCGACAATGAAAAAGGTTGACATGAGTTTTTGAAGTTTTTTTGTCATTTTTTGAATATTTTCATATTCATTCTCATGTGTCGACATGGATACCAATGAAGTGCCACACTTATGTCAACATTTACATGTGTTGACCTTTCTGTGTTGATTTTTTTCTTGTGGCGATTCGCGTCACACCCCCCGCAACCCCCCCTCCGGCGATTCGCGGCACCCCCCCACCGGAACCCCCATGAACCCCGCTCTCCCGCGATTCGCGGCACCCACCCCCCGCAACCCCCCCCCCCTCCCGCAAATCGCGGCACCCCCCGCGATTCGCGCCAGCCCCAGGATTAAATGGCACATGCAAAACACTGGCACGGCTATGGTCGACAATGAAAAAGGTTGACATGAGTTTTTGAAGATTTATTTCATTTTTTGAATGTTTTCATATTCATTGTCATGTGTCAACATGGACACCAATGAAGTGGCACACTTATGTCAACATTTACATGTGTTGACCTTTCTGTGTTGATTTTTTCTTGTGGCGATTCGCGTCACACCCCCCCGCAACCCCCCCCTCCCGCGATTCGCAGCACCCCCCGTGACCCCCCACCTCCCGCAATTCGCGGCAACCCCCCACCGGAACCCCTGTGAACCCCGCCCTCCCGCGATTCGCGCCACCCAACCCCGCGACCCCCCCCCCTCCCGCAATTCGCGGCACCCCCCGTGATTCGCGGCAGCTCCAGCATTAAATTGCACATGGAAAACACTGACATGGCTATGGTCGACAATGAAAAAGGTTGACATAAGTTTTTGAAGTTTTTTTTTTCATTTTTTGAATGTTTTCATATTCATTCTCATGTGTCGACATGGACACCAATGAAGTGCCACACTTATGTCAACATTTACATGTGTTGACCTTTCTGTGTTGATTTTTTCTTGTGGCGATTTGCGTCACCCCCCCCCCCCCACAACCCCCACTCCTGCGATTCACGGCACACACACACACACCTCCCCCGCGATTCTCGGCACCCCACCCCGTGACCCCCCCTCCCGTGATTCACGGCACACCCCCGCGACCCCCCCCCTCCCATGATTCGCCGCAACCCCTGCCCCGTAACCCCCCCTCCCGCGATTCGCGGCACCCACCCCCGCGACCCCCCCTCCCGCAATTCGCGGCATCCCCCCGCGATTCGCGGCAGCTCCAGAATTAAATTGCACATGGAAAACACTGACATGGCTATGGTCGACAATGAAAAAGGTTGACATGAGTTTTTGAAGTTTTTTTTTTTCATTTTTTGAATGTTTTCATATTCATTCTCATGTGTCGACATGGACACCAATGAAGTGCCACACTTATGTCTACATTTACATGTGTTGACCTTTCTGTGTTGATTTTTTCTTGTGGCGATTTGCGTCACACCCCCCCACCCCCCCGCAACCCCCACTCCCGCGATTCACGGCACACACACACACCCCCGCGATTCTCGGCACCCCACCCCGTGACCCCCCCTCCCGTGATTCACGGCACACCCCCCGCGACCCCCCCTACCATGATTCGCCGCAACCCCCGCCCCCGTAACCCCCCTCCCGCGATTTGCGGCAACCCACCCCGCGACCCCCCTCCCGCGATTCTCTGCAATCCCTCCCCTCCCGCGATTCGCAGCATCCACCCCCCCACAACCCCCCCTCCTGCAATTCGCGGCACCCCCCGCGACCCCCCCTCCTGCAATTCGCGGCACCCTCCGCGACCCCCCCTCCCGCGATTCGCGGACACCTAAGTTGCAATACAGGCATCTTTCATACAATTCTAACCATATTTCTCATATACAAACGTTCACAAATTAAGGGGGCGCAGCCCCTTACGACGGTGTGAAGAGCGCCCGTAGGGCGCGATGAATCACCTAGTTTCTTAATAAATGTTAAGTGTTTATGCAGAACAATGAACATCACATATCTATCTATCTATCTATCTTCTATAACTATATCTGTCAGGAATGCACACACAACGATTATTCTTTAACAGCATGGCGCGGAAAGTACGGGGGAGAAGACTTCCTGTTGTTTACATGCTGCGCTGATGGAGGGATGACGCAGCTAGTCAACACCCACATGGGCGTGCTGCTTTTGGGAGGAATGATCGCAGGAACGGGCTGCATATCGATCGAACGTGCGTACACATGTCACTTTTCTTTCGATATGGAGCCGTCCTGTCGGATGAATATTAAGCAGCAAAGAACCTGCGACCGACCGACCGTGGACGGCCAAGAGCGTTTTTGGCCGTTTATCGATCGCAACGAAGGGATCGGGACAGCGTACACATATATACAATCGAACGGCCGTTCGTCCGCAGATCGGAAGAACGGCCCGACGATTGTACATATGTGTACCCAGCTTAAGACCTGCTTATATATGTCAAGGTTGTTAGTTTATAACCATCTACACCCATACAGTAAAGCTGGGTACACATATGTACAATTTCATTTTTCTTGCGACCGTTCGATCGACCGAATACACGTTCGGCCGTCCGAAACATACGACCGATCTGCGCGTACACATATGTACAATTTTACTTGCGACGTCCGATGTACTCCCGTCCAAACAATCGCAAGAAAAAGATTGTACCACCGTACACACTCTCCCGTTCTGGCTATTCGCACGATAAAAATGTACACAACATTATCATAATGGGCTGGATTAAAAGAGCATACCAAAACGAGGCGTGATCACGGAACAAAGAATCGTTCGTGTAGTACAGTGAATAGAGCCGTGACTATTCAGATCATTGCTAGCTGTACTGGATATACGTACGTACGTTCGTTCGTCTATCGGTGCATTTGGGCCTTTTTAATTATGAGCTTGAGGAGAAGGAAGGCTCGTGCGTGCATTTTGGCTGCTATGGCCATTAGATTGCGGGCTATTAAAAAAAGAAAAAGGACCAAGAATCGGAGCTGCTGGACCAGAGACTGGCTTCTGAGGAGAGACACCTTCTCCCACATGCCATTGCTACAGGAGATACGGGAGAACAATCCTGATGATTTCAGGAATTATCTCCGTATGGATGACGCTACCTTCATGGAGCTGCTGACACTGGTTACCCCTTTAATAGAGAGAGAGGACACCTATTTCAGGAGGCCTATTTCTGCAGAGCAGAGACTGGTGGCAACGCTGCGTTACCTGGCAACAGGCAGGACCCTTGCCGACCTGAGATTCACCACCGCAATATCATCTCAAGCGCTGGGGTTGATAATACCAGACACCTGTGATGCCATCGTCCAAGTTCTACAGGACAAATACATGAAGGTAAATATGGAAATTACATACATGTCCCCCATATGTATAGCTGTGCACATACCTGTACCCTATATGTATATCAATGCCTGTTGATTTAATCTTTTACACCAGTGGGTGGGGGGTCATTTTGATAAGGCGGGTAATAGCTTTGAGGCTGCAATGGGGGAGGGCTGATGGGTCTAAAATCAACCCAACAGATTATTAATACGCATATACTTTTATATTGCAGTTTCCATCGACCAAGGAGGAGTGGCAAAATATTGCACGTGATTTCCGTGATCTTTGGAATTTCCCTAATTGTGGTGGAGCTATCGATGGCAAACACGTCAGGATCATGCCCCCTGCAAAGAGTGGATCTTTTTATTATAATTATAAGGGGTTCTTCAGCATTGTTCTAATGGCCATCGCTAATGCCCGATACGAGTTTGTATTTGTGGACATTGGGAAAAATGGTAGAGTTTCAGATGGAGGAGCCCTGGAGAATACCTTTTTCCACGACCAACTGAAAAAAAATGAACTGAATCTGCCAGAGCGGACTGAAAATGAGCACGGTTTGAACTTTGTTTTTGTGGCGGATGAGGCCTTTGCATTGCACCCTAATGTCCTTAAACCCTACCCACAAAGGGCACTGAACAGGGAACGACGCATTTTTAACTATCGCCTGTCACGTGCCAGGCGAGTGGTTGAAAATGCGTTTGGGATTCTAAGTAATAAATTCAGAATTTTTCACAGTCCCATCAATCTGCGCCTAGATAAGATTGACAAAGTGGTGCTGGCCTGTTGTGTGCTGCACAACTACATGCGCAGAAAAGCGGTGCACACACAACAACTGGGGGCTACAGTGGACGAGAGCCAAGTTGTTGACGAGCCTATTGGTCTGACAGCTTTGGCAACTAATTTAAACACCAGAAATGCATCAACGCAAGCAAAGTTGTCAAGAGACGAGTACTTGAATTATTTCAATGGTGTTGGGGCTGTGGAGTGGCAGAATGACATGATTGCTTAAAAATGTACCTTTTTGTCATTGTAAATATATTGTTTTTTGGTGTGTAATAATCAATATTTTGCCAATAAAATTTGTATACTCACAGTTCCGCACAAGTTGTCCTCTGCGTCTTCTTGCAGCAAGGAGGGGGAGGTGGAGGCCGAATCACGGCAAGTGAGTGGTAGTACTCAGGTGCCAGGCATTCCTGGAGGGCACAATGCCATGGCACCTGGAGTGCAGACTGTACCCAGTACTGGTGTTTATGTACTAGCAAGTAGTTGCTCCACCACACCTATTTCTATGCCAATTTCTCCTGGTACTTTGTACGTATGTATATCTGTGCCCTATAGTCACCCTGCATGGTAAATGATATTTTCACACGGACACCAACTAGATTACAGAATTTTTAATTTTTATATAAATTATTAACTTATAAACTTATAAAAAATATAACATAAATAACAAGTAAATAAATAATAAAGAAATACTTAAACATAAAAATATTTAAAACAATAATGCACTTAAATAAACTATATAAAATATTTACATATGGTGGTAAACTTGTCCCACCCCATAATCCCCTGTATCCATCGGTGGTTGGGAGGGAGATGGACTTTCCAATAAACTCTGGAAGGGGCCACCAGGTGGACCTGGTGGGAGCGTATTAGCCAACGTTGCCGGTTGGTGCTGCCTTTGCCCAGTTGGTGGCTGTAAATGTTGATACTGGGGATATTGCACCGGGTGAAATACCGCTTGTTGGGGTTTAGGAGCTGGGCTGATGGGTTGAAATTCAACCCTAGGCAGAGGGGTCTCATCGGTGAGACGTGTGTGCCGGGACAGAGTCCCCACACGGGCCCGGTACAGCGTCTCATAAAATATGCGCTCTACCTCCACCCTTGTAGCCGGGTCCAACTTTCGCAAATTGTCAGCTAATACACTCCCCACCCGGTCCGCATCATCCTCATCCATGCTCATCAATCTGTTGGCAGACTCCAGGATCTTGGTGGTTGCCACGTCCGCAGCATCTGGAGTCTGCCTCGGCCTTTTGCGCCCTCTTCTTGATGGCGCTTCTGCTGGAGGTTGAGCGCTTGTTTGCGGTTCAGCGCTGGTCGTGGCGGTTGGTGTGGGGGTGGAGCAGAGGGCCGGTGAAGGCAGCTGTGATGCCACCTCCAGCGATGCCGAAGATTCATCCTCGGCAAATAGCGATGGCTGTAACAAAACAAGATGACAATGATGTATCACTATCGATTTTTAAGACTTCCATATATTTTTATATCTACGCAGAAGAACGCAGCCCATACACCACCATGTTGCTGCCATGGATGAAAGTGAGCTAGTTGTATAAGAGTATAGCTCCACCACTGAGAAGAACCAGAATTAGGGCCACAGAGAAGGTCAAATTGACGATGTATAACCAAAAGGGGGGGGTATCGCCCCCTGCAACTGACCTCTCTGTTGTGCCCAACAGAGAGGTCAGTTGCAGGGGGCGATACCCCCCCTTTTAATTTTACATGTTCACAATTTTTATACTGTACTTGCTGTTATATTTATCTGGTTTGAAAAAAAAATTTAAAATAAAATCCGTCTACTTACTGTGCCGCAAATGGTGTCATCAGAAACCTCTTGGTTGCACGCGGAGGTGGAGGGGGCAGGCTGGTTCCTTGAAGTGTTGCTGACCGAATCCCTGGGCAGCTCCTGGTCCACCGTGAAGGCCAGCAGGTCGTAGTACCACAGCCTGGGCACATAGACTTGGTCTGCCCCTGCCCCAGACCGCTTTGAGGACTCAACCTTATTCAGTTCTTTTTTAAAGACGGTCCTCATATTGGCAATCCGAGTCCGGACCCACTCTACATTTGCTGTGGGGTAGTATGTTTGGCTCACCCTCACCAGCTCCTCCAGAGCAGATAGCCTCTTCTGCCGATTGGAATGGTCTCTGGATTTTGTGTTCCAGAGACAATTTTGATCCCTGTAGGCCTCAATGAAGTCCTTCATGAACTCGACATTTTTTTCTGCCATGGTTGAATTTCTGTTCCAAAAAATAAAATAAAAAGGCATATTATTTTTTTGATACACAAAGCACACCATAAACCATTTAATGTACAGGTGTTCAGTCTGTGGGCCACTAGATATACTGTAGCTATACTGTAGTACAGGAGTTGAAACTCTGTGGGACATAGGATACACGGTCACTACAAGCCCCAGCATACCCATGGCCCACAGATTGAAGTCCCTGTCATAGAAAACTACACATTTTGTTTTAATACTCACCGAAATAAATGTCGATACAGTCCGGAAAATTCGCTGCGCTGCTCCGATCAATCCAACAGCAACGACAGAATATTCTTTCGTGCTGAACGTGGCTTGAAACACAGTGATTGGATGAGCACAGGAATCTCCGCCCCACTCACGTGCTTCGCGTCACACAGACACGGGACATCGAGGAGCCATGTCGGAGGGTCTGGCGCCACCGCATATGGGGGAGGCCAGTACAGCACCTTTGTTTTCCAATTCAGCACTGATAACAACAGATAAAGAAATCGCTGACAACAAGGAGAAAAAAGTGACGCGCGCATCCGCCATGTCATCTGCAGAGGTGGAACTGATGGTCAAAATGCTGGATAGAAGGGACTACGATTGTTCGAGAAAAACATACCCCAAGACAAATTATAGAAAAGAAATTATTATGCAGCGTGTATGCAAGGAGATAAAGGAGAAGTTTGGGAAAAGAAGGTCCAAATACCAGCTCCAAAAACGGTGGTCGGACCTGAAGCACAAGGAGCAGGCCAAGCTCAAGAAAATTCGTGGAATTATTAAAAGAAGTGAGTCCAATGCCCTAGGTGGCTTTATTAATATACTGTCTTGATCCATTACATTTTGTGTGTTTTGCTGACATGTTGCTTGTTTTTACTCAGAGGAAATCCAATCCAGGAGAAGACATGAGGAAGGCAGAGACAGGGCCTCCAACCTAAAAATAAAGAAGGAGAGTACAACAGGTAAGGTTTTGTACCAGCACACCAACAGAACAACACATGTTTTATACACACAACAAGGGGTAGTAATATGTCACTTTACCTTGTCACTATAGATGATATCCAGGCTGCGCAGCCGATGGAAGGGACCACAGAGGGCCACCAAGTGATTGCGATCACCAGCAGTGTAGATGGTGAGTGTATACTGCAAATCATCTTTATGGGATAGTGACGTATCATTTGTGGAAAGGTAAACATTTCTTTATCTGTACTTATTATAGATATCATCGAGATTTCAGATGTCAGTGCAGAGGGGGAGAAGAACACACCATCACCTGACACGTCCAGCGACGAAAGCACAATGCAAGAAAACATGACACAAGTCCATAAATGTCTACAAGAACTTAGCGGGAAAGTCCATACCGTAGCCCAAAAAATTACGAAAATCCAAAAAGGCGTAGCAGTAGTACACTCTTTATATGAAAAAATTTATAACGGTTTGCATTATAAAGTCAAAAAATAGTTTGTGTACTTTATTTTACTTTTTTCTCCTTCTTGTTTATTTGGAGGCCAGCAGCATGCACCTTAAAATGGTGCATGTCATGGCAAGCAGTCCCACGGCAGCAATGCATCACATGTGAGCAGGCCGGGATGTTCACATGTGATGCGTTGCTGCCGTGGGACCGCTTTCCACTACATACACCACCATGTTCAAATGTGTTTTCATGTTTTTTGGGTGGGTGGGCGTTCCTGCTAAACCTTCACACGTGGCACTTATGTCATGGCAAGCAGTCCCACGGCAGCAATGCATCACATGTGAGCAGGCCGGGATGTTCACATGTGATGCGTTGCTGCCGTGGGACCGCTTTCCACTACATACACCACCATGTTCAAATGTGTTTTCATGTTTTTTGGGTGGGTGGGCGTTCCTGCTAAACCTTCACACGTGGCACTTATGTCATGGCAAGCAGTCCCACGGCAGCAATGCATCACATGTGAGCAGGCCGGGATGTTCACATGTGATGCGTTGCTGCCGTGGGACCGCTTTCCACTACATACACCACCATGTTCAAATGTGTTTTCATGTTTTTTGGGTGGGTGGGCGTTCCTGCTAAACCTTCACACGTGGCACTTATGTCATGGCAAGCAGTCCCACGGCAGCAATGCATCACATGTGAGCAGGCCGGGATGTTCACATGTGATGCGTTGCTGCCGTGGGACCGCTTTCCACTACATACACCACCATGTTCAAATGTGTTTTCATGTTTTTTGGGTGGGTGGGCGTTCCTGCTAAACCTTCACACGTGGCACTTATGTCATGGCAAGCAGTCCCACGGCAGCAATGCATCACATGTGAGCAGGCCGGGATGTTCACATGTGATGCGTTGCTGCCGTGGGACCGCTTTCCACTACATACACCACCATGTTCAAATGTGTTTTCATGTTTTTTGGGTGGGTGGGCGTTCCTGCTAAACCTTCACACGTGGCACTTATGTCATGGCAAGCAGTCCCACGGCAGCAATGCATCACATGTGAGCAGGCCGGGATGTTCACATGTGATGCGTTGCTGCCGTGGGACCGCTTTCCACTACATACACCACCATGTTCAAATGTGTTTTTATGTTTTTTGGGTGGGTGGGCGTTCCTGCTACACCTTCAAGCACCTGTATGTGATACTCTGTTCAGGTCCGACCACCCAAATAAACAAAGTGTTCACAGTATTTTTTGTCAGTATTTCTTAATAAATGTTAAGTGTTTATGCAGAACAATGAACATCACATATCTATCTATCTATCTATCTATCTATCTATCTTCTATAACTATATCTGTCAGGAATGCACACACAACGATTATTCTTTAACAGCATGGCGCGGAAAGTACGGGGGAGAAGACTTCCTGTTGTTTACATGCTGCGCTGATGGAGGGATGACGCAGCTAGTCAACACCCACATGGGCGTGCTGCTTTTGGGAGGAATGATCGCAGGAACGGGCTGCATATCGATCGAACGTGCGTACACATGTCACTTTTCTTTCGATATGGAGCCGTCCTGTCGGATGAATATTAAGCAGCAAAGAACCTGCGACCGACCGACCGTGGACGGCCAAGAGCGTTTTTGGCCGTTTATCGATCGCAACGAAGGGATCGGGACAGCGTACACATATATACAATCGAACGGCCGTTCGTCCGCAGATCGGAAGAACGGCCCGACGATTGTACATATGTGTACCCAGCTTAAGACCTGCTTATATATGTCAAGGTTGTTAGTTTATAACCATCTACACCCATACAGTAAAGCTGGGTACACATATGTACAATTTCATTTTTCTTGCGACCGTTCGATCGACCGAATACACGTTCGGCCGTCCGAAACATACGACCGATCTGCGCGTACACATATGTACAATTTTACTTGCGACGTCCGATGTACTCCCGTCCAAACAATCGCAAGAAAAAGATTGTACCACCGTACACACTCTCCCGTTCTGGCTATTCGCACGATAAAAATGTACACAACATTATCATAATGGGCTGGATTAAAAGAGCATACCAAAACGAGGCGTGATCACGGAACAAAGAATCGTTCGTGTAGTACAGTGAATAGAGCCGTGACTATTCAGATCATTGCTAGCTGTACTGGATATACGTACGTACGTTCGTTCGTCTATCGGTGCATTTGGGCCTTTTTAATTATGAGCTTGAGGAGAAGGAAGGCTCGTGCGTGCATTTTGGCTGCTATGGCCATTAGATTGCGGGCTATTAAAAAAAGAAAAAGGACCAAGAATCGGAGCTGCTGGACCAGAGACTGGCTTCTGAGGAGAGACACCTTCTCCCACATGCCATTGCTACAGGAGATACGGGAGAACAATCCTGATGATTTCAGGAATTATCTCCGTATGGATGACGCTACCTTCATGGAGCTGCTGACACTGGTTACCCCTTTAATAGAGAGAGAGGACACCTATTTCAGGAGGCCTATTTCTGCAGAGCAGAGACTGGTGGCAACGCTGCGTTACCTGGCAACAGGCAGGACCCTTGCCGACCTGAGATTCACCACCGCAATATCATCTCAAGCGCTGGGGTTGATAATACCAGACACCTGTGATGCCATCGTCCAAGTTCTACAGGACAAATACATGAAGGTAAATATGGAAATTACATACATGTCCCCCATATGTATAGCTGTGCACATACCTGTACCCTATATGTATATCAATGCCTGTTGATTTAATCTTTTACACCAGTGGGTGGGGGGTCATTTTGATAAGGCGGGTAATAGCTTTGAGGCTGCAATGGGGGAGGGCTGATGGGTCTAAAATCAACCCAACAGATTATTAATACGCATATACTTTTATATTGCAGTTTCCATCGACCAAGGAGGAGTGGCAAAATATTGCACGTGATTTCCGTGATCTTTGGAATTTCCCTAATTGTGGTGGAGCTATCGATGGCAAACACGTCAGGATCATGCCCCCTGCAAAGAGTGGATCTTTTTATTATAATTATAAGGGGTTCTTCAGCATTGTTCTAATGGCCATCGCTAATGCCCGATACGAGTTTGTATTTGTGGACATTGGGAAAAATGGTAGAGTTTCAGATGGAGGAGCCCTGGAGAATACCTTTTTCCACGACCAACTGAAAAAAAATGAACTGAATCTGCCAGAGCGGACTGAAAATGAGCACGGTTTGAACTTTGTTTTTGTGGCGGATGAGGCCTTTGCATTGCACCCTAATGTCCTTAAACCCTACCCACAAAGGGCACTGAACAGGGAACGACGCATTTTTAACTATCGCCTGTCACGTGCCAGGCGAGTGGTTGAAAATGCGTTTGGGATTCTAAGTAATAAATTCAGAATTTTTCACAGTCCCATCAATCTGCGCCTAGATAAGATTGACAAAGTGGTGCTGGCCTGTTGTGTGCTGCACAACTACATGCGCAGAAAAGCGGTGCACACACAACAACTGGGGGCTACAGTGGACGAGAGCCAAGTTGTTGACGAGCCTATTGGTCTGACAGCTTTGGCAACTAATTTAAACACCAGAAATGCATCAACGCAAGCAAAGTTGTCAAGAGACGAGTACTTGAATTATTTCAATGGTGTTGGGGCTGTGGAGTGGCAGAATGACATGATTGCTTAAAAATGTACCTTTTTGTCATTGTAAATATATTGTTTTTTGGTGTGTAATAATCAATATTTTGCCAATAAAATTTGTATACTCACAGTTCCGCACAAGTTGTCCTCTGCGTCTTCTTGCAGCAAGGAGGGGGAGGTGGAGGCCGAATCACGGCAAGTGAGTGGTAGTACTCAGGTGCCAGGCATTCCTGGAGGGCACAATGCCACGGCACCTGGAGTGCAGACTGTACCCAGTACTGGTGTTTATGTACTAGCAAGTAGTTGCTCCACCACACCTATTTCTATGCCAATTTCTCCTGGTACTTTGTACGTATGTATATCTGTGCCCTATAGTCACCCTGCATGGTAAATGATATTTTCACACGGACACCAACTAGATTACAGAATTTTTAATTTTTATATAAATTATTAACTTATAAACTTATAAAAAATATAACATAAATAACAAGTAAATAAATAATAAAGAAATACTTAAACATAAAAATATTTAAAACAATAATGCACTTAAATAAACTATATAAAATATTTACATATGGTGGTAAACTTGTCCCACCCCATAATCCCCTGTATCCATCGGTGGTTGGGAGGGAGATGGACTTTCCAATAAACTCTGGAAGGGGCCACCAGGTGGACCTGGTGGGAGCGTATTAGCCAACGTTGCCGGTTGGTGCTGCCTTTGCCCAGTTGGTGGCTGTAAATGTTGATACTGGGGATATTGCACCGGGTGAAATACCGCTTGTTGGGGTATAGGAGCTGGGCTGATGGGTTGAAATTCAACCCTAGGCAGAGGGGTCTCATCGGTGAGACGTGTGTGCCGGGACAGAGTCCCCACACGGGCCCGGTACAGCGTCTCATAAAATATGCGCTCTACCTCCACCCTTGTAGCCGGGTCCAACTTTCGCAAATTGTCAGCTAATACACTCCCCACCCGGTCCGCATCATCCTCATCCATGCTCATCAATCTGTTGGCAGACTCCAGGATCTTGGTGGTTGCCACGTCCGCAGCATCTGGAGTCTGCCTCGGCCTTTTGCGCCCTCTTCTTGATGGCGCTTCTGCTGGAGGTTGAGCGCTTGTTTGCGGTTCAGCGCTGGTCGTGGCGGTTGGTGTGGGGGTGGAGCAGAGGGCCGGTGAAGGCAGCTGTGATGCCACCTCCAGCGATGCCGAAGATTCATCCTCGGCAAATAGCGATGGCTGTAACAAAACAAGATGACAATGATGTATCACTATCGATTTTTAAGACTTCCATATATTTTTATATCTACGCAGAAGAACGCAGCCCATACACCACCATGTTGCTGCCATGGATGAAAGTGAGCTAGTTGTATAAGAGTATAGCTCCACCACTGAGAAGAACCAGAATTAGGGCCACAGAGAAGGTCAAATTGACGATGTATAACCAAAAGGGGGGGGTATCGCCCCCTGCAACTGACCTCTCTGTTGTGCCCAACAGAGAGGTCAGTTGCAGGGGGCGATACCCCCCCTTTTAATTTTACATGTTCACAATTTTTATACTGTACTTGCTGTTATATTTATCTGGTTTGAAAAAAAAATTTAAAATAAAATCCGTCTACTTACTGTGCCGCAAATGGTGTCATCAGAAACCTCTTGGTTGCACGCGGAGGTGGAGGGGGCAGGCTGGTTCCTTGAAGTGTTGCTGACCGAATCCCTGGGCAGCTCCTGGTCCACCGTGAAGGCCAGCAGGTCGTAGTACCACAGCCTGGGCACATAGACTTGGTCTGCCCCTGCCCCAGACCGCTTTGAGGACTCAACCTTATTCAGTTCTTTTTTAAAGACGGTCCTCATATTGGCAATCCGAGTCCGGACCCACTCTACATTTGCTGTGGGGTAGTATGTTTGGCTCACCCTCACCAGCTCCTCCAGAGCAGATAGCCTCTTCTGCCGATTGGAATGGTCTCTGGATTTTGTGTTCCAGAGACAATTTTGATCCCTGTAGGCCTCAATGAAGTCCTTCATGAACTCGACATTTTTTTCTGCCATGGTTGAATTTCTGTTCCAAAAAATAAAATAAAAAGGCATATTATTTTTTTGATACACAAAGCACACCATAAACCATTTAATGTACAGGTGTTCAGTCTGTGGGCCACTAGATATACTGTAGCTATACTGTAGTACAGGAGTTGAAACTCTGTGGGACATAGGATACACGGTCACTACAAGCCCCAGCATACCCATGGCCCACAGATTGAAGTCCCTGTCATAGAAAACTACACATTTTGTTTTAATACTCACCGAAATAAATGTCGATACAGTCCGGAAAATTCGCTGCGCTGCTCCGATCAATCCAACAGCAACGACGGAATATTCTTTCGTGCTGAACGTGGCTTGAAACACAGTGATTGGATGAGCACAGGAATCTCCGCCCCACTCACGTGCTTCGCGTCACACAGACACGGGACATCGAGGAGCCATGTCGGAGGGTCTGGCGCCACCGCATATGGGGGAGGCCAGTACAGCACCTTTGTTTTCCAATTCAGCACTGATAACAACAGATAAAGAAATCGCTGACAACAAGGAGAAAAAAGTGACGCGCGCATCCGCCATGTCATCTGCAGAGGTGGAACTGATGGTCAAAATGCTGGATAGAAGGGACTACGATTGTTCGAGAAAAACATACCCCAAGACAAATTATAGAAAAGAAATTATTATGCAGCGTGTATGCAAGGAGATAAAGGAGAAGTTTGGGAAAAGAAGGTCCAAATACCAGCTCCAAAAACGGTGGTCGGACCTGAAGCACAAGGAGCAGGCCAAGCTCAAGAAAATTCGTGGAATTATTAAAAGAAGTGAGTCTAATGCCCTAGGTGGCTTTATTAATATACTGTCTTGATCCATTACATTTTGTGTGTTTTGCTGACATGTTGCTTGTTTTTACTCAGAGGAAATCCAATCCAGGAGAAGACATGAGGAAGGCAGAGACAGGGCCTCCAACCTAAAAATAAAGAAGGAGAGTACAACAGGTAAGGTTTTGTACCAGCACACCAACAGAACAACACATGTTTTATACACACAACAAGGGGTAGTAATATGTCACTTTACCTTGTCACTATAGATGATATCCAGGCTGCGCAGCCGATGGAAGGGACCACAGAGGGCCACCAAGTGATTGCGATCACCAGCAGTGTAGATGGTGAGTGTATACTGCAAATCATCTTTATGGGATAGTGACGTATCATTTGTGGAAAGGTAAACATTTCTTTATCTGTACTTATTATAGATATCATCGAGATTTCAGATGTCAGTGCAGAGGGGGAGAAGAACACACCATCACCTGACACGTCCAGCGACGAAAGCACAATGCAAGAAAACATGACACAAGTCCATAAATGTCTACAAGAACTTAGCGGGAAAGTCCATACCGTAGCCCAAAAAATTACGAAAATCCAAAAAGGCGTAGCAGTAGTACACTCTTTATATGAAAAAATTTATAACGGTTTGCATTATAAAGTCAAAAAATAGTTTGTGTACTTTATTTTACTTTTTTCTCCTTCTTGTTTATTTGGAGGCCAGCAGCATGCACCTTAAAATGGTGCATGTCATGGCAAGCAGTCCCACGGCAGCAATGCATCACATGTGAGCAGGCCGGGATGTTCACATGTGATGCGTTGCTGCCGTGGGACCGCTTTCCACTACATACACCACCATGTTCAAATGTGTTTTCATGTTTTTTGGGTGGGTGGGCGTTCCTGCTAAACCTTCACACGTGGCACTTATGTCATGGCAAGCAGTCCCACGGCAGCAATGCATCACATGTGAGCAGGCCGGGATGTTCACATGTGATGCGTTGCTGCCGTGGGACCGCTTTCCACTACATACACCACCATGTTCAAATGTGTTTTCATGTTTTTTGGGTGGGTGGGCGTTCCTGCTAAACCTTCACACGTGGCACTTATGTCATGGCAAGCAGTCCCACGGCAGCAATGCATCACATGTGAGCAGGCCGGGATGTTCACATGTGATGCGTTGCTGCCGTGGGACCGCTTTCCACTACATACACCACCATGTTCAAATGTGTTTTCATGTTTTTTGGGTGGGTGGGCGTTCCTGCTAAACCTTCACACGTGGCACTTATGTCATGGCAAGCAGTCCCACGGCAGCAATGCATCACATGTGAGCAGGCCGGGATGTTCACATGTGATGCGTTGCTGCCGTGGGACCGCTTTCCACTACATACACCACCATGTTCAAATGTGTTTTCATGTTTTTTGGGTGGGTGGGCGTTCCTGCTAAACCTTCACACGTGGCCCTTATGTCATGGCAAGCAGTCCCACGGCAGCAATGCATCACATGTGAGCAGGCCGGGATGTTCACATGTGATGCGTTGCTGCCGTGGGACCGCTTTCCACTACATACACCACCATGTTCAAATGTGTTTTCATGTTTTTTGGGTGGGTGGGCGTTCCTGCTAAACCTTCACACGTGGCACTTATGTCATGGCAAGCAGTCCCACGGCAGCAATGCATCACATGTGAGCAGGCCGGGATGTTCACATGTGATGCGTTGCTGCCGTGGGACCGCTTTCCACTACATACACCACCATGTTCAAATGTGTTTTTATGTTTTTTGGGTGGGTGGGCGTTCCTGCTACACCTTCAAGCACCTGTATGTGATACTCTGTTCAGGTCCGACCACCCAAATAAACAAAGTGTTCACAGTATTTTTTGTCAGTATTTCTTAATAAATGTTAAGTGTTTATGCAGAACAATGAACATCACATATCTATCTATCTATCTATCTATCTATCTATCTATCTATCTATCTATCTATCTATCTATCTATCTTCTATAACTATATCTGTCAGGAATGCACACACAACGATTATTCTTTAACAGCATGGCGCGGAAAGTACGGGGGAGAAGACTTCCTGTTGTTTACATGCTGCGCTGATGGAGGGATGACGCAGCTAGTCAACACCCACATGGGCGTGCTGCTTTTGGGAGGAATGATCGCAGGAACGGGCTGCATATCGATCGAACGTGCGTACACATGTCACTTTTCTTTCGATATGGAGCCGTCCTGTCGGATGAATATTAAGCAGCAAAGAACCTGCGACCGACCGACCGTGGACGGCCAAGAGCGTTTTTGGCCGTTTATCGATCGCAACGAAGGGATCAGGACAGCGTACACATATATACAATCGAACGGCCGTTCGTCCGCAGATCGGAAGAACGGCCCGACGATTGTACATATGTGTACCCAGCTTAAGTGTTTTTGTATACTTTAAAAAGCAGGACAATCAATTCACAGAAGTCGACATGTGTCAACTTTTTCACTGCAACACCAACATAACTTTATTTAAAAGTAAAACCAATGTGGGGACACATAGATAGTGATTAAAATGCAACATTAGAACATAATAAATATACATGTAATGAGGGTTAAAATGTTGTTTTATTAGGGTGTTTATTAAGGTAGACAATTGAGTTAATAGAAAACAATTATTGAATAACAGTTAGAATCTCCTATATATTTGGCTACATCTGTCACTCAAAGTGGGTGTCTGTGTCTATAACGCTCTGTTCCTGGACTTTCCTCTTAATGTGTGATTGCCTTCATCTGTGCTGAACACCTTTCTGAGAAATTAACCTGTTTAAAACAGGTGATGGCAATCATACATTAAGGGGAAGTCTAGAAACAGAGCATTGTGTCCCTCCTGGAGAGGGTCATGTTGGGAGGTATGTGACAGAGAACCAGCCCAGTGAGCCCACAGACAGTGCCAGACACCCACTGCCTTCCCATGTTGCCCAGCACTGCTACTCCACAGCCACCAGGTGAGCGCCCCCCTCCCGCGATTTGCGGCAAACCCCCCCCCCCGCGCGCCCCCCCCTCCCGCGATTCGCGGCAAAAACACCCGCTCCCCCGCGACCCCCCCTACCACGATTCGCAGCAAAAACACCCCCGCGACCCCCCCTCCCGCGATTCGCTGCAAAAAGAACCCCCCCACGACCCCTCCCGCAATTCGCGGCATAACCACCACCCCGCGACCCCCCCTCCCGCGAATCGCGGCAAACCCTCCCCGTGACACCCCCCCCCCCCCCGAATCGCGGAAAAAAAAAACCCCGCGACCTCCCTCCCGCGATTCGCGGCAAAAAGAACCCCCCCGCGACCCCCCCTTGCACGATTGGCGGCACCCCCCCTGCGACCACCCCTCCCGCGATTCGCGGCACCCCCCCCCCACGCAATTCGCAGCAGCCCCAGGATTAAATGGCACATGCAAAACACTGACATGGCTATGGTCGACAATGAAAAAGGTTGACATGAGTTTTTGAAGATTTATTTTTAATTTTTTTAATTTTTTCATATTCATTGTCATGTGTCGACATGGACACCAATGAAGTGGCACACTTATGTCAACATTTACATGTGTTGACCTTTCTGTGTTGATTTTTTCTTGTGGCGATTCGCGTCACACCCCCCCGCAACCCCCCCTCCCGCGATTCGCGGCACCCCCCGTGACCCCCACCTCCCGCAATTCGCGGCAACCCCCCACCGGAACCCCTGTGAACCCCGCCCTCCCGCGATTCGTGGCACCCAACCCCGCGACCCCCCCCTCCCGCAATTCGCGGCACCCCCCGTGATTCGCGGCAGCTCCAGAATTAAATTGCACATGGAAAACACTGACATGGCTATGGTCGACAATGAAAAAGGTTGACATGAGTTTTTGAAGTTTTTTTTATCATTTTTTGAATATTTTCATATTCATTCTCATGTGTCGACATGGACACCAATGAAGTGCCACACTTATGTCAACATTTACATGTGTTGACCTTTCTGTGTTGATTTTTTCTTGTGGCGATTCGCGTCACACCCCCCCCACCCGCAACCCCCACTCCCGCGATTCACGGCACACACACCCCCCCCCCCGCGCGATTCTCGGCACCCCACCCCGTGACCCCCCCTCCCGTGATTCACGGCACACCCCCCGCGACCCCCCCTACCATGATTCGCCGCAACCCCCGCCCCCGTAACCCCCCTCCCGCGATTTGCGGCAACCCACCCCGCGACCCCCCTCCCGCGATTCTCTGCAATCCCTCCCGCGATTCGCAGCATCCACCCCCCCACAACCCCCCCTCCTGCAATTCGCGGCACCCCCCGCAACCCCCCCTCCTGCAATTCGCGGCACCCTCCGCGACCCCCCCTCCCACGATTCGCGGACACCTAAGTTGCAATACAGGGCATCTTTCATACAATTCTAACCATATTTCTCATATACAAACGTTCACAAATTAAGGGGGCGCAGCCCCTTACGACGGTGTGAAGAGCGCCCGTAGGGCGCGATGAATCACCTAGTAATTAATTAATTGTCTTAATTATAGTTGAAAGGCTAGATTCTAAGTGCCATATATGTGAAGGGTATGCCACCGTGCACGGACGTACGCTCACTCTCATGATCGGTGACACACGCTGAGTTTTCCATTGAAAAAAGGCGAGACCCGTCCATGCACTGTGGCGTACCCTCAGATATACGGAAGATGCCGGTGTGAAAACGGACGAGACCCATCCGTATACGGTGGCGTACGCTCTGTTGTACGCCAGTTAACGGTGTCTAAGAGGAGACCCGTCCGTATACGGTGTCATAAGCTCAAGTGTACGCCACTCCCCACTGTCGGTGTTTGTGACCGTCCGTATGCGGCTGTTCTGTGGGCGGACTTACGCTCACCGTCCGCGTACGGGAAACGTACGGTGAAATGGACCTACGTACGATGCACCGACCTAACCAGAATAAGGCCCTAAATGTCCACGGCGCCGCTCCGTCCCTCCCGCTGAGGGCAGAAGGAACGGCGCCCACAGTACGCACGGCAGCCCTACTCCCTGCATGGCAGCCCCACCTACCTCTCTCTCCCTGCGCGCCTGGCCGCTGAGAAGGAAATGTTCAGCGTGCAAAGCACGCACAGACTCTGTAACTGCTTGCGTGGGCAGAGAAGGAGCAGCAGCAGCGGTGGGTAACGCTGCATAATGCAACCCCCGCCCAGTGGGCAGCATGCCTGACCCTCGTCCTTCAGCAGACCTCCATCATCTATGCACCATGGATCCTGGCCCCAGCTGTACCAGCACTGACTGGTAAGCTATAGTAAATGCTCTTGCTATGGGGGAGGGGCTCTGTGGTGTGTGTGTGTGTGTGTGTGTGTGGATATGTGTATATATATGTATGTATGTATATATATATATATATATATATATATATATATATATAATGTTGGGAGCACAGCACTCCATCCACTTAAATATGTTAGAATGCAGCGCCCAGCGTCTGTCTCCATACACTGTTTAGTGTGCAGCCTACAGACTGCCTTGTCCCCTTGCAGCCACTGTAGCTAGACGTCACCCTGAGTGACAGCTCGCATAGCGAATAGCAGGGCAGAGACCCCTGACCCTGCTGGCAGCATTTCCTTTCCTGTAGGGAAGTGATAGCGTGATCGTGTGCCTCAGAGAGCGTGTGTGACATCCTCCATGCCTGTTTGCAGCTCCACGTGCACCGGAGCGCGTAAGAGCAAGCCCCGCTGTACTCCCGTTACAAGCGTGACCTTTATACAGGGAGATTCATCATCATTGGCAGCAGCGTCGACTGGGAGAGATACCGCAGCGTAAACCAGTTAATTGCCATTAACCCTGCACAAGCTGAACGCTACAGATAAGTAACACCCGTAACTGTGATTCCAATGCATCAGTTGTATTACACCTGAAGTTAACTACCGAAGTACTGTTGTATTCTACAAGCTTGTCACTTGAATAAACCTCAAGTTGGTTATATCTTCTAAGTGTGTCGTCTAACAACCACACAGCACGTATTTATAGACACTCTGCCAATAAAATATCCATTCTTTATTGGCAAAGCAACGTTTCAATACTTCAATGTATTTTCGTCAGGCTTCGTCCGCAGTGATGAAACGCATCAGGGCGTGGCCTGTGACGTTAGACTTCTGTTACACACCAAACGGCTGTTCTCTACACCAGTGCCCCATGTCCGTGCAGCGCAAGCCAGCGCCAGCAGTACAAGAGACCCGGCAGAACGTTCAGCGCAGATTGAGTGAGCTGTTTAATGACTGTTGGTTTTATGTCTAAACCTTGTGGTAGCCAGCCCACAGTGTTTTGCTTTTAGGTACTAGCATTCATTTGTTATACCGTGGAGTTTGCATACTCAATCATGTTAATACACCAGGAAGCGCTCTCTTCCCTTCTCTTTGTTCTACCCATATATATATATATATATATATATATATATATGTGAACCCAATATTCCAAATCGCGCTCTCTGTACAATTAAGTTAAATTAATCTTATTAGTCCACAATTGGTTCGGCAGCCTTTACCACAATGTCCCCAGAGGGATAAGGGACCCCAACAACCATATAACACCCAGTTGTGGAATGGCGCCAAGGTTAATAAAAGTCCATAAACATGGAGGTCCGATCTCCAATGAAGCACTCAGGGTAATTCTTCCAATCACTTTATTTTCAGAAATATATTCAAGACACAATGTACAGAAACGTCCCGACGCGTTTCGTCTTACACAGACTTCATCAGGGGAACAATTTTGTGTCTACAAATACAAACATTTAATTTTAAAAAACTTTTCATTAAAATTACTTCAATGACGGACCCATGAATTTGTTTAAGAAAGTTTTTAGAAAAACACTTATGATAGGTATGTGACCCACTAAGTGGGAGTATAAAAGAAGAAAAAGGAGAAGAAGGAGAGCTACGTGATGGTGAACCAAAGTTCCTTAGGAACAGGTTGAAAAAATCTTCAGTGAAATATCTTTACATTAGTGAATACTGTATTACCCCGTGACATTAAATGATTTATATATTTTCAATTTTAGTGTGTGTACCTTTAATTTGATACTGATTTCCAACCAGCAATGGAATTTATAAAGAGGTGTCTCCTACACTTAGAGACCTCGTACAGGACAACCTTAGATCCTATGACAAAAGGAAGTATCATATTTCAACTGTGATTATTTTTAAAAATTAATTGTTAAACAGTTAGTGAATAATTCATTAATGGTATGTGATATAATACATACCGTTAGCCTTCAAAGAGTTCGAGGCCTTGGGTAATCAATTAAAAATGGTGAGTAAGTCTAATAGAGTAACCTAAAGACAATAAATACAAAAAAAGTTTTTTTTTTTTTTTTGCAAATATTATTCTACATATTGTGTGATTTTACACATACCTAGTGACTTTATATTCACCGAAAAATCCTTCCCTGCCAGTACTAACTTGCCAAGTCTTACAATCTGCAAGATCCTGAAAGTGTGCACAGAGGTATCATTCAAATTACTATGTGCCAGCTGTCCCAACACTTAATTTTCAATTACATATAAACTTTCCAAAGTTTTCAAAAAATCTCAAACACATACCAATGGTTGACATGGATAACAGCTTATCCACAATGCACAGCTTCAAAATCAATGGGTCTATTTTTGAAGAAACATCACAATCAAATTCAAATTCAAATTCATCTGCTTAAAATCAATAACATGATTTTGTACAAGTATACCAAACTAGTCCAAAAAGCAATAAAGCCAATCTTAACTCCTCACCTGTTTACCAAATCGCTCTGTCCTGCAGGGAAGGCACTACAAACTGGGAGTGTCCCTCATTCCTATTTATAGGGGATGTGAGGTCACCTCACTTCCTGTTGATCCTGATTGGTTATTTATTAAAACCTAAGAGTATAGGTATTGAAACTATCTATTAAGGTTAATATCTAACAGGAAAGCACATTAGTCAATTCTCTTTTTAGACCAAAGGGTAAGAGTGGAGAACTTATGTCACACGCTAAATACGGGTTTAATTGAATATACTCCCATAATTCCCGGGTTTTACCCAGGATTCCCGGGGCACGTCCTACTCTTGTAGTAGCGTGCTGTTAATGGAGTTTTATTTGATTCGCAATCTATATTCATCCCTTGGATAGTAGTGGCATACCAATTGGCCCTCTATTAAAGGAGGTGATCGCTGTAAAGAGCGCTAGATTAACGCGATCAGGGAGAAACGCCGCCGTAGTGAACTTCCTGTTTGCGTTCCAACTCGTAGCCGGAAATGCGGTTCAACTTGCCGCCAATCCGGGTGCGTCTCCATCCAGCATAGAAAGATGTTTTCTCTCTCTTTCTATTCCGTCATGGAACTTCCTGTTTGCGTTCCATTCAGGACGGATATGCGGCTCATTCCGCGGCCATCTTTAATAGCGCTGATGCAAATATTTCTAAATAGCATTAAATGGGTTAAATTTTAATATTTAGGGCTAGCGAACCTTACTTAATAATATATAACTAGGTCCATTTTTATGCATAATATACCAATATCTAATGGATTCTGATATTATCATATATTTTCCTAAAAAGTTATTATCGATTGCTTTATAGTAATTTCCTTAATCTAGGTGGGTTACTTATTTGATATTTTTCTTACAATTTTTGGTTCTAACATTTTAGTTGTGGTAAATCCACATTAATTCTGTGGGACATATTTTGGCTTATTGTCCCTTGGACTATTGCATAACTTTCATAATCTTTACATTTTTTCTAAAACATAAAAATCAGGTTATTATATGAAATAAACAATACTTAAAATTTATATAAAATTAAATGCATAAAAAAAGGCTAATTAATTAATTAAAATAATTAATTAAAGATACCCAACTATATTTGATTATCTAGAACTCCTATGGAGGCGGTTTACTCATAAATGTATTGATCAAAGGAAAGCCGTCAGTTCAATTGATTCGTTCAACCCATTGGGAGTCTGAGAATTCAATGTGTAAATCCAGTATGACTCTCGTCTGGTTAGCCTTTGGTCCCTATCTCCTCCGCGTGTGTCTTGTCTTACATGTTCAAGTGCAATGAATGTTAGTTTATTTACATCAGAGGCATGTTCTCTTTGAAAATGGCGTGGGACGCTATGATTTTGCACTTTATTTTTTATATTTCTCAAGTGCTCCTGTACCCTTAGTTTCAGATTCCTTTTTGTTTTCCCCACATATATTAAATCACAGCTACATTTCAGCATGTATATCACATATGTAGAATCACATGTGACTACCCCATTGCATTGTGGGAGTTTTCCAAACTTGGACTTCAACCAGATGTAGTTCTTTCTTTCTATAAACTTGCAGCAGATGCACCTATTACATGGGTATAACCCTGTGCGTTTTTCCAAGATTTGATGTTGTCCCACCAGATTCAATTCCGTTTGGGGCTTAAATCTGCTGGGGGCCAACATGTTTTTTAAATTGTTGGCTCTTTTAAAAATTACTGGGGTTTTTTTTGGAAGATGGGGACCCAAAATAGGGTCTTTCAAAAGCAGGTGCCAATGGGTGTTTAAGCACCTCTTAATTTTTGAGTTTTCCTGATTGTACGTGGTTATAAATGGTTTAGATTCTGAAAAAATGGATCCTTTCTTTACTTTATTTTGTAAGAGGGGTTCTCTTTGAAGTATTGAAGTTTTTTTGAAGTTTTATTGACAATGTGGCTGGCTGAGGAATATGTGGTCACCCATTCCTCAGCCAGCCACATTGTCAATAAAACTTCAAAAAAACTTTGGCCCATTGTACAGAGTGATAAAGACATCAATATTCCTAATACTCGTTTGTTGGCATGTTACCAACGGGCACCTAATCTTCGTGACAAGTTGGTAAAAACCGACATTACCAAATTTAATCAACCCCCTAAACCAGCTCCTAGGGGATGTATCCGTTGTACATGTACAGTCTGTACATGCATGATACCCGGCAACGTGTTTTACCACCCACAACAGGGCACTAAATTTATGATTCGCCATACCTTGAGCTGTGAGTCACGGTTCGTGGTATATCAATTAATTTGCCCCTGCGGCCTCTCATACATAGGCAAAACGGAAAGAACCTTTAAAGAGCGCATAACAACTCATAGATCCACTATTAGACAAGCTCTCGCAGGTGGCAAATGTGATCAACCTGTCCCTAAACATTTTGTGGCGTTCAAACATTCGTTGCCTTCTTTAAGGTACCGAATGATTGATCATGTTCCTTTGAACCTGAGAGGTGGAAACCGTGGTTTGTTACTATTGAAATGTGAAACCAGGTGGATCCACCGCCTTGACACCCTGGCCCCAAAGGGGTTAAATGAGCACCTGGGCATCAGCTGTCTTGCCAGGAAGCTATAATAATGATTTTCTTAACATTAAGAAATTCCTCCCTTTTTACTTTAAGACATATTTGTCCAATGCGCACAATGTTAATATACTTAGCGCTATACTATTCATTAATGCTGCTGGTCCAATATTGCTTTTGTTCATGCGCTTTATTACTTATAAAAAGTCAGAGTAATTGTTTTCCCTATTAGCTTATTATGTGAAACGATGCACAAGTGACAATGTTTATAATAGCAATTAGAGCAAGTACCCAGCATGAGCCTGCATATCATTGTTTTGTTTGTAATTGTTTTGTTGTCTAGTGTTCCCATGGTGATGGTAGCACGATCCACCAGCAGGATGACGTCATCCCTAAGCGCCCACTGTGTGGGAGGCGGGGAGTCACGCTGTCCTAACTGCACAGAGGTGAATAAAGGTATGTTCCTGTCATGTATTATGTTAGCCTGATGAAAATGTCGCAATAAAGACATTGAAACGTTGCCTTTAAATAGGAGCGAGCGGCGACTAGCCGGGAGAGACCGTAAACTATTAGTCTGCGCTCCCAATGCCATGAGATGCTACCATTGTCTTGCTGGTATTAGGATGGGGGCAGGGAGATAGCAGTGAAAGGATAGGGGGTGATAAAAGGGGGGAAGGTAAGAGAGAAGCAGGTAGTAGGCGCCTCCCCATGGGAGTAGACTTATACTTAAGGACAGGACAGGTAGGGGGAGGATCAGAGAGAGCAAGATGGCACACCGTAAGGATTGTGGAGACTCACCAGCAGCTTTAAAGTTAAAAAGAAGCAATGGACTGTCCTAAGAGATCCAGAGAAGTGCCAGCGAGATTTAAGGGACCGGAGCAGCAGCAGAAGAAAGCAAGGAGGGCTCCAGCAGCAGGAGATCTGAGATCGGCACCAGGAGGGCTGTGGAACGGGCTGGCCGAGAGGAGGAAAGAGGCAGAAGACTGGACCCCAGCAGCGGGCAGCAGCGCTGAAGAGAAGCAGCAGCAGCCGGGACATACACACAGAGTCGGGTAGGAGCATCCCCAGGGCCGCAATCGCAGCCAGAGCGCAGCCCGTCCCCTCCTTACCCGACTCCCAGCAGCAGCGGGCACCAGCAAGAACATCCAGAAAGCAGCAGAAATATTATAAGTATCTATATTTATTGGCATTTGTATCCCTTCTTATTCTTTTACTTAATTCCATATTCGGCACCCTGCTACCATCTGATGTCACAAACTCCCAATTTCTCTGTAATCTTATGAATTCAATCTTTAATGCAGATAGAATTTTACCACATGTTTTATATTATGCTGGGTAACTTTCCCCTAAGGAATAACAGCACCTAATAGAGTTTTACACCTATTACCTAACAGTACAGTTGGGATTCAGTGCTGAAGTTTTTTCAATGCAGACTTCTAGCAGTTTAAGGCCAAAAAATGAGTACTTAGGGATTTATTATTATACTCGCTGCAGCCTTTAGCAAAACAGCAAAGAATTAGGCCCAATGTTCAGGCAAGTTGCAAAAAATGTCCAATCCCCCCTCCCCCTAATTAAATTACTGAGGGTTTGTTTACATGGCATAGCATGTAGAGATCATGATAGAGGTATCCTTTCAATACAATCCATTCATCTACTCCTCCCACTAAGCAGAGCATACAATGGAGTCAGCAGGCTGCCTAGCAATGATAAACAAATGCATAATTTGTGCAATAACACATTAATATGGTTATTATTATTATAGTTTTATTTATAAGGCGCCACAAGTGTTTCGCAGCGCCGTACAAACATGAAATGTATGATTACAGATGAGCGCCGAGTTGTGTCATTTCATATGTACTAGGGGAATGACATAGTTTTCAGAACATAATATAATATTGCTTAAGAGTGTTATTAGGATACGGCAAAGCATATGCTTAGATAGGCAGAATCCAAATATGGGAACGCATTGTTTTGATTTTAATGTTAAAAAATAATGTTGTTTAATGTTAAATATAATGCAAAATAAGGCAGGAAATTAATTATGCAGTGCAATTTTCAGCGTGCAAGGCATCATAGGGGTATAATAGACAGTATTATAAATATGTTGCTGAATGGGGGAATGATATATGGTAACAGGTTAGATTAAGCTGCAGTCAGTAATATAATATGGTGTCACATACAAATGAGTAAGTTCATTGTTACGTGCATGTATATACAATAATAATAGTACAGGATATCAATAAGTGAATTCATTACATTTGTGCATGATAAGCATTTTACTTCATATTAGACTGTTATATCTTTGGCAGATCCAAACTTACTGTTGCTTCCTGAAAAGCGCGGGGTTAATCTGCTGCTTTATAAAAAATCCTTTGCTGTTAGAATTCTGTTAAGTCAATTCATGCAATTGTATAAGAAGTAATGTATATAATTAGGGCACAGGGGTGGAACCATAGTTCTCACAGCAACTAAGTTTGTAAGTTAAATTTTTTTTGTTTTTTGTTTAAAGGGGTACATGCTTGGCCTTAGCAGGGAAGACCTATGCGCAGTGCACCTGCCAGCAATGTGGTGGCTATATCTTATAACCTTTATGCTAATACAAGGGATAACAGACCCTTCTTTTGAAGCTTAGTACAAGTTCTCTTTCACAGTCATTTAGAACAAAGGTAATGCACTATTTACTGAACAAGCTTAGTCCAACAATGTCCAATGCCAACGGGGCTTAATGGGACATTACAAATTTCCATGGGAGTAGCTATTCAGTCACTTGTATACGGATAGAGGCAAGGTCAGAAATGGAAAAAGGAGAATGCAGGGAAGGTGGCATTATAGGATTATTGCTCAGGTTTGGGAGACTGCATGGTGCAACGTATTTACACACAGTACAAACTAACATGTTTTATGTCACCTCGCAGTGCAACACTTCCTCTTCCACCTGCAGATGCCTAATGATCGGAGGGGGCGGGCAGGCTGATGACCTGGACGGACGCTGATGGTTCTTGTGGTTTTGGGGTACCTCGAGGGAGAATGGGGCGCATCGCAGTGGCCGCAGAGCTGGGACGAAGCAGGACTGACCAGGAACATGCTGCTGCTAGAGCTGTTCCCGATCTTAGTAGCGGTGGAGTTGTGGGGTAACAGATTAGCCAACAAGGAAATAACCTTCTGGTATGACAGCCTGGGGGTGGTCCAGGCGGTCTATAAGCAAAGTGCCTCCTCCCCACCAGCGATCAATCTGATCAGGCATTTGGTATTGGTTTGCCTGCGGCACTACATTAACTTTTGCGCCAAGCACATCCCAGGGGTAGATAACATAACTGATGCCCTCTCAAGGGGAAAATGGGAAGCCTTTAGGGAGGCAGCACCGCAAACACAGCTGCAAAGGTTAACCTGTCCTTCTAATTTATGCAAGGTTGTCAATATGGCGTGAACAAGCTGGTGAAAGACTCATTAGTGCCTGCGGCAGGGAGAAGCTACAGCTCATGGCAGCAGCAAAGGGCGTATGCAAAGATGTCTTTAAAGCAGCGATGCTCAGGGAGGCATTCGCAACACCCTTCAGGAACAGGGGTCTCCAGCGGTCTGTTTTCTTTGCAGGAGAAAAATGAGGACTCCCGGAACGGGGTCCAAGGGTGAGATACGGTGGGGAAGCATTTCAGTTTAGGAGCAGAGAAGAGTGTGCAGATGGTTACTATGTAGGTTTTAGTTTAATAGGGCGAGGGAAGGTCACGGTGAGGTGGCGGGCTATGGTTCTAGGAACCTAGCGTTGGCGGAAGTACCGCGGGCCAGCCAAAGTTTGGCGCCAGGAAACGGAGGCACCCCAGAAGAGGGGGTGCATGATCCAAGGCCTGGCGTCGGAGGGGGCAATTGGGGACCCCGGGCGGTTACATGTTTCAGGTGCGAGAAGGGGTCCCCACCCCCGGGCGGCTTGATTCAGTTACGTTGGAGGGCTGGTGGACCGCAGTGCTATCTTTGCCACCTAAGAGAGTAGGATTATATTGGTAATCTGATTAATAAATGTGACCTTTAATTCGCCAAAATAAATGACTCAGTTTGGTTATTCCAGGTGAAGGGGAAAGGGGAGGGGGAGGGGGCGCTTTATAGGTGGGGGTGCTTGGTCTGTTTAAGGTTAAAGGAATGGCGGGAGCATCAGACGCTCAGAGGTTTAATAGGAGCGAGCGGCGACTAGCCGGGAGAGACCGTAAACTATTAGTCTGCGCTCCCAATGCCATGAGATGCTACCATTGTCTTGCTGGTATTAGGATGGGGGCAGGGAGATAGCAGTGAAAGGATAGGGGGTGATAAAAGGGGGGAAGGTAAGAGAGAAGCAGGTAGTAGGCGCCTCCCCATGGGAGTAGACTTATACTTAAGGACAGGACAGGTAGGGGGAGGATCAGAGAGAGCAAGATGGCACACCGTAAGGATTGTCCCACCCACCCACCCTTGGACGAAGAAGGAGCAACATCCAAACAGCATCTAGTTACAGCAGAGATAGTCATAACAGAGGCGGAAATACTGCGGGCCAGCCAAAGTTTGTCGCCAGGAAACGGAGGCACCCCAGAAGAGGGGGTGCAAGATCCAAGGCCTGGCGTCAAAGTGGTGGTTGCAATTGGGGGACTCCGGGCGGTTCTAGTTACAGGAGAGATTGTCTTAACAGAGGCGGAAGTACTGCGGGCCAGCCAAAGTTTGGCGCCAGGAAACGGAGGCACCCCAGAAGAGGGGGTGCATGATCCAAGGCCTGGCGTCGGAGGGGGCAATTGGGGACCCCGGGCGGTTACATGTTTCAGGTGCGAGAAGGGGTCCCCACCCCCGGGCGGCTTGATTCAGTTACGTTGGAGGGCTGGTGGACCGCAGTGCTATCTTTGCCACCTAAGAGAGTAGGATTATATTGGTAATCTGATTAATAAATGTGACCTTTAATTCGCCAAAATAAATGACTCAGTTTGGTTATTCCAGGTGAAGGGGGAGGGGGAGGGGGCGCTTTATAGGTGGGGGTGCTTGGTCTGTTTAAGGTTAAAGGAATGGCGGGAGCATCAGACGCTCAGAGGTTTAACCATTTCATGTCCTGTTAATTTGCGGGGAGTGCCGCAACTCCAAACTACTGTTTATTCCATGATTCCAGTGGGGGCACCCAGCAAAGTAGAAATCTAGCGTCTGAGCCAGTGAGTGTGCCGGTCTGCTGCTCTTTCTATATATATATATATATATATATAAATATTATATAAAAAAACCCTTTTATACAATTTTTTTTTAAATGGTACATAAAATAGAAACGGACCATTTTGACCAAATCAGATCAAGCGATTGCAATTCATGAAAATACAAGAACCTATAGAAATAGGCAGAACAAAGAAAAAATATATATATATACATATACATGAACAACATTAGTTCCAGATTAGGGACTCACATTAGCCAATCTTGCAAAATTATGTTCCTAAATTGGAGTCATATACTAAGGATTCAATCCAGGAGGGCGGCAGTTCGCCCCTCACCCCCAGCGAACTGTGTAAAACAAATTGCTACAAATTGCTGCAAATAACTAGCACTTCCCGCGCCACCGCGCGCATAGCGCTAGTTATTTGTTATTCACTACAGGGACCCCGCTGGCCGCAGCCAGCTTTATACACATGACGGCGCCGGCTAGTTATTTGCTATCACTACAGGGACCCCGCCGGCCGCAGCCAGCTTTATACACATGACGGCGCCGCAGGTACCCCTATGGCACGGACACCCCTGACCGCCCCAGCACTGCAGGGACGCCGGGGCAGCAATTTTTTTACACAGGTACCACAACCCACCCCCTCCCTCCCCCCGGCACCGGGGCGCTCCCACCCCGACTCGCCTGGGGCGCTCCGGTGCCTTGCACCGGCCCTGATTCAATCACTGTACTCCAGACAGTGGAAACACTTGAGTGTCATAAAGAATTTAATTGGGCAACCATCGATGTCAATGCACTATACACTTCTATACCCCATGAGAAGGGAGTAGAGTGTATAGAAGCGGTTTTGGCTAAAGATAGTGACATTTCAGAAATTAAAAGTGCATTCATTATAAAATGTTTGAATTTTGTGTTGTAATTTAGTCTAACTATTTTACCTTTTTAGGACAACATTATATCCAGCTATTTGGGACGGCGATGGGGATGATTTGGCAATCTGTGTCATCTTGCAGGGAGCAACCTGACCCTACTTCACACAGAAGAGCAAATTACCTGGTTGAAAATTTCTACCCGGTAATTTGCTGAATAAAACTACCCGGTTGCTGAATGAATCTGCTCATCTCTCTACAATCCTGCCTCCCCCTCCGTGATAGCACCCGTCCACCCTATACAGGCCTGGCCAATCTGTAGCAAAGTAATGCAACACAGGGAGGTGACGGCAGGGCCGGCGCCACCACTAGGCAAATCTAGGCATTTGCCTAGGGCGCCAGCCACTGGAGGGCGGCACTTCGCCCCTCGCCTCTCGCATGGAGGATGCAGGGGTGTCCGTGCCGGGTACCTGCGCCGCTGTGTGATCTGGCGGCGGGGTCCCTGCAGTAATGCGCGATATCCGGCAGCAAGGCGGCGGCGCGGGAAGCGCTGCTGGGTTTGAAAACATTCCGCATACTGATTGGCTGAGATTCAGCCAATCAGCGTGCGGCGAGTTTTCAAACCCATCAGCGCTTCCCGCGCCGCCGCCTGGCTGCCGGATAGCGCGCATCACTGCAGGGACCCCGCCGCCAGATCACACAGCGCCGCAGGTACCCCCCCCCCCGTAGGCACCGGGGCGCCCCAGCCCCCCTCGCTGTCAGCAGAGCACACGCTGTAGTGTGCTGTACTGGTGAGGGGAAGGATGGTAAAAATGTCTCCCTGGGGTAGATGTATGAAGCAGTGATATGGGAGGAGAAGTGATAAAATGCCTGGTACTTTATCACCGGCCAATCAGCTCCTGACTGTTCCTTTTTAAACCCAGCCTGTAACTTAACAGTCTGAAGTTAATTGGATGGTGAAAAAGTACCAGGCACTTTATCACTTCTCCTCCCTTATCACTGCTTCATACATCTACCCCCTGATCGGTATGGTATCTTTTTTTTTTTTTTTTAAACCCCACCAAGGGGGCATGGCCTCCCATGATTAGATCACGCCCCCACAATTTTAGCTGGGCCTGGCAGATCTCTTGGCAGCACTGTGGGCAGCTATAGTACTGCATGGGGGTGGAGGGCTGTGCTGTTGTAGAAAGAAATTTCATATTTCTGGTACAAAAGCCTGCAAGCATCAGCCAGAAGCTCTGCCCCCGACCACAAACCACTCCTGTGGACCAAGCACCTTTTTAACCTGGTGCAGAGCAGAGGAAGGACTTTGCTTGCTCTTCCACCCTGTGCAGCATATTACTTCCACACTATGGGCCTTATTCTAGTTCACTCTTTCTGACAAAATCCTTCTTAGATGGACAAAACCATGTGCACTGCAGGGGGGCAGATATAAAACGTGCAGAGAGAATTAGATTTTTACACTGCAATATAGATCTCACTTTGAACTAAAACCCCACCCAAATCTCTCTCTGCACAAGTAACATCTGCCCCACCTGCAGTGCACATGTTTTTTTTTCCATCTAAGAAGGATTTTGTCAGAAAGAGTGAACCAAAATAACCCCCTATGTAACATCGCAACACGTGATGTCACATAATGCTGCCACCGAACAGTGGATCCACAGAGGCGGCTTAGCAGGGCAAGGTCATGGTGACTGAGGATCCTGTGTTACTCCTGTTATGTTGCTGTTGCTGGGTGAGTCGCAGTGTTGTTCCTGATGGCTGGTGCTGTTGGGATGTCAGCAGTCAGAAAACCAACTGCAGCATCCTGACAGATTAGGATCCCGACAGGGGCTGGGTATACACACCCTCTCCCACTTACCCTCGTATCTACAGCCTAACCCTTCCAAATAGTGCCTAACCCTCCCCTTTAGTTCCAATGCCTAACTCTAACCTTTCCACCCCACAGCCTAACACTAAACTTCCCCTCCCTTCAGCCTAACCCTAAGTCCCCCACTACTGCCTAAACATATCCCTCCCCACCAGGGCCGTTTCTAGACAATTTAGCTCCCAGGGCGAAAAAAAAAAAATGCGCCCCCCCCCCCCCCCCCAAATACATAACATGGCACAGAAGAAATTGAGCGCGCCGGAGGCGCGTGTCGAAATAGGGGTGTGGCTTAATTTAAAAGGGGTGTGGCTTAATATAAGGGCGTGGCCTAGCCGGAAAACAATTACCTTAAATCACACTTTTGCGACCTGCGTGACCAGACATTGGTTACCGCAGGAGTTGTCATTGTCCTCCTGCACTTAAGTTGGCGGGCTGAAGGCCACACAGTGACATAAAAAACATAAAGGCCCACACAGTGACCTAGTACGCCTCACAGATCAAGGCCAAACAATGACAGGCTACTTAAATCATTATACACTATTTATCCATGATGCCAATTACACATGACGCCGCACACCGTGATGACAATTACACATTACGTCACACACTGTGATGACAATTACACATTATGCCGCACACTGTGATACCAATTACATATTACGCCGCACACCGTGATAAAAATGACACATTTTTGTTGCACACCGTGATGCCCATTACACCCCACACTGGGATGGCAATTACGCAATACTCCCCACACCGTAATGCCCATTACACATTATGCCCCACGAGCCGCTGCCGCACAACTGATGCCATTTACTAATATGCCCCCACAGTGCCAGATATGCCCCCACAGTGCCACACATATATGCCCCCACAGTGACACACATATGCCCCCACAGTGCCAAATATGCCCCCACAGATATGTCCCCACAGATATGCCCCCACAGTGCCAAATATGCCCCCACAGTGCCACACATATGCCCCCACAGTGCCACACATATGCCCCCACAGTGCTGGATATGCCCCCCACAGCGCCACACATATATGCCCCCACAGTGACAGCTATTCCCTCAAAGGCCACACATATGCCCCCACAGCGCTACACATATATGCCCCCACAGAGACAGATATGCCCCAACAGTGCCAAATATGCCCCACAGTGCCACAGATATATGCCCCCACAGTGCCACAGATATATGCCCCCACAGTGCTGGATATGCCCCCCACAGCGCCACACATATATGACCCCACAGTGACAGCTATTCCCACACAGTGCCACACATATGCCCCCAGTGACAGCTATGCCCCAACAGTGCCAAATATGCCCCACAGTGCCACAGATATATGCCCCCACAGTGCCAAATATGCCCCCACAGTGCCACAGATATATGCCCCCACAGGGCCAAATATGCCCCCACAGTGCCACAGATATATGCCCCCACAGTGCCAAATATGCCCCCCACAGTGCCACAGATATATGCCCCCACAGTGCCACAGATATATGCCCCCACAGTGCCAAATATGCCCCCCACAGTGCCACAGATATATGCCCCCACAGTGCCACAGATATATGCCCCCACAGTGCCGGAAGCAGCATATACAGTAACTCACTGTGCCTCCCCCTGCTGCCATCGCCTCTGCTGCTGCCTCTTCTTCATCTTCCTTGGGGAGGGGAGGGGAGCGCATCGCATGTCTCTCCTTCCCCTTCACTGAGCTGTCAGCCATTCATACATCGCGGGCTGTCTCCTGATTGGCTGACAGCCCAGTGACACAGTGAGAGAGGGGAAGGAGAGACGCACGATGCGCTCCCTCCCCTCCCCATGGAAATTAATCAGCGGCGCCGGCGGTGGACGGTGAGAGCTGAGAGGCGAGCCGGAGAGGGGGAGGAAGGGAGGCAGCGCTGGGGGGAGCTGCTGCCGGGCGCCCCGGCTGTTTATTAGAGGCAGACAAGCCGTGCGGCGCCCCAGGCTGCTGCACGGCTTGTCCGCCTCTAGAAACGGCCCTGCTCCCCACCACAGCCTACCACTAACTTGCACCGCATACTTACTTTTGGGATTCCAGTGCAACATCCTCATCAATGATGGGATTCCGACAAAAAAAATTGTTGCCGCAAATCAGGATGCAGGCATTGGCAGGGGTGTAACTAGATATTTGTAGGCCCCATAGCAAAAGTTTTTAAGGGCCCCCTATTTAGGAACTGATTCTGGGTGCCAGCATCCTGTTCACCGGGATATTAACCGCATCCTGTTTAATGGGGTTTTTGCTGAATAAATTAATGTTGTTTTTTTTAGTAAGATTATTTATTGATGAGATGGTAAGTTTGAGGGTCACAAAAATGTTCTTAGTGTTGTTGTAAATGCTGTCAATCTTGTATGGTAGACACAGTAAGATATACTACTTATTTTGACTGACAGTCACAATAATTCTCTCCATATTGTCCAGTTGTCAAAAAAATCTAGTATTGTGTGTCAATCTCTAACATGTGGTCAGTATTGTATGGTGGTCATAGTAATGTCTCTTGGTCACGTAAATACTCTCCATCAGGGGCGGATTGGGACTCGAAACCAACCCGGGAGCGCGCGCGCGCGGGGGGGGTGGCTTCGGCGGCAGTGATGCACGCCCAGGGGGCGGTGGTTGTGGGCGACAGGGGAGGGGTCGGCTCACCTGCTGCTTCTTTTTCCTGCTGGCCGGACGGAGGGGGAACGGGAGCTGGGAGCCTGGGAGGTGCTGTCTGTGCATGCACAGTAGCCCTCCCGAGGCCATTATGGATTTGGGCAAAGTGCTGCAGCCACTGCCCGCGGCCCAGCCAGCCCAGGGGTGAGCGCTACCGGCCCCTTTTTGATGAGTTTTGGGCCGGCCCACCGGGAAATGGCCCGGTTTCCCGGTGGGCCAATCCGACCCTGCTCTCTGTATCCTCTGTCATGCACTTAAATGCTCTTTGTGTTGTCTGGCAGCCCCTAAAATGCTCTTCATATTGTATGGTGAGCTATTACATTCTCTTAATATTACATAGTGGGCCTGCAGACATTATTAATTATTGATATATTTTTAATGTTATTATTTTTAGATTTATGTTGTTCATAAATCTAGAAATCAATATATTAATGGTTGAAGAAGTGAATTACTGTATGCATAGGAGGGGCTGGGATTTTGGGATGCCGGGGCGGTATTGTGTCGCTTTGCCTAGGGCGTCTAGAAACCTTGCACCGGCCCTGGGTGGAACTGCTTCACCCAGCAATTTTGTTTTCTGTCTGAAAGGGGTAGAATCTGCTGCCAATTTACCATCTACTCAGAAACACCTGAGAGCTGATCCTAGGAGCTGCTCAGGTACCATCTCACCATGAGCCTGGAGATGGGTAAGTTCCGAATACATAGCTACTGTATAAGGGAGCACAATATTGTAATGCATAGCTATGTGGATCACAGCAGTCTTGAGTGATACATTATTAATAATACTGTGTTTCCCCAATAATAAGACACTGTCTTATTTTTTTTTTTTCCCTCAAAAAAGACCATAGGTCTTATTTTCGGGGGAGGGCTTATTTTAATAGATGCTCCATGTTACATGCCCCACTGTGCCTTTACAAAATGCCCCACTGCGCCTTTAAAAAATGCCCCACTGCGCCTTTAAGAAATTCCCCACTGCGCCTTTAAGAAATGCCCCACTGCGATCCATAATTTAATGTACCGGTATTTGACATTTTACATGCCCCCACCTGTTTGTTTTATTACCGTTCTTTAATGGTATGTTCGTTGATGGCGCTGTGTGGTGAGCAGCATCCAGCCAGCCAGTCAGCCGCGTGATGTGCGCGGCGCGATGTGCGCGGCGTGACGTCACGCCGCGCCTACCGCAATGCATTCCTGGGAACGGGAGCTGCGGTGCTGCAGGTGAGTTAGAGGAGGTGAGCGGAGGGCAGCGGGGGTCAGCGGGGGTCAGCGGAAGCTACACATATGGGGTACATAAAATTACATGGGGAAAATGATAGGTCTTAATTTCGGGGGAGGGCTTATTTTGGACCAGCGTCCAAAATCTGGGGTAGGGCTTATTATCGGGGTAGGTCTAATTATCGGGGAAACACGGTAGCATTTGTAGTGGCCAGATCAATGTATCTTTTCTATGGCGTCACAGTAGAATTTCTCCTATATTTTTTTAGCATTATGTTTTATTACAGATAATAATAATGTGTGATACGTAGGAATGTATTTGGCAAACATACGGAACATAATTCATTTCTTCCAACAGGGCTAATTATTTTAGCAGCGATTATACATAGCATGCGATCCCAGCCAAGCCGGATGGAGGCTTGTCAAACTGGCATATGTATAGTGCATCCCTTTCAAACCTCAGGCTCCAATCCGATGCTCACGGAACCGTGCATAGGGCTGTACCTTATGTCAAACACACTCCTGTCTCTCTATTCTGTCAGGGGTTCCCACAAGGGTGTATAATGACTGAGTGTCATCAGCAGGAACCCCTGATGACCTACAGAAAATCATATTGATAACAGCAAAGAAACTCCTTAGTGGAACCCCAGGATGTACCCATGGTATCTGCTCCACGGGAGGTTTCTGTCCCTCCTGAGCAGTACATTGTAGGGCAGTAGGAGATCTATTACTGAATTTGGAGCCTCCAGTAAAGTAAGCAACTATGGCAGTACTGTGTGGTGTAATGTTAAGAAGGAGCACTTGTGTGTGGCACATGGTTGCCGACTTTCTGGCTGCTCTCTCCAGGAGAGAGCAGCCAACTCAGTATGGCGGGGGGGCGACGCCAAAGCCAGGAGGAAAAAGGGGTGGAGCCACATCTGTGAGGAGCAGTTTAGGGCCATGGCTAGAGCGATTGCGTCCTTTTAGCCACGCCCCCCCCGTGCAATGCCAGTATTTTATGCATTGCACTACGGGGAGCGGGGTTTAAGTGATGCAATCGCGTCATTTGACCCACGGAATCCCCACGGACCCCCCCCCCCCTCCGCTAAAGATGCAGGACAATGCGGGAGGGTTGCCGTCCTTTCCGGGGGGCCAGGAGGGGGACCCGATTTCCAGGACCCTTCGGGACATTCCGGGAGGGTAGGCAACCCTGGGGTACACTGGTGCTGCTTGTCCCCCTGCTCACTCTGACTGGGCTACACAGACTCACTAAGGTGTCCGCTCCTCCCTCTTCTGGCTCTGTTGCCCCCTCCCCCACCCCCATGTGTGCCTCTGCCACCTCCCCATGTGGTCGTCTGATACCTCCTCCTCCTTCCCATCTGCCCCAAGAATATCTAGCTGCCACTATTTTGTATTGTTGTCTTCCTTTAATGTAATTTTTATTCCCAGTGTTCTCAGACGTATTACATTGCATTTCTTGTAAGAGGACCTGTAATCCTTTCCTAACAAATTGTAAGGAAAGAAAAAGACACCTGAACTACATTCTACAGTTATCAATAACAGGACTTATGCTGCCCATACACTTATGCGATTGGATTCGATGTGACATCGAAGTGGGATGTCCATCGAACCCAATCTCATGTGTTGGTGCAAAAAGTGCCGCATGTCATCTTGAGATGGCACATCGGGTGCTGGAAGAGGGCGGGCAGAGGGTGGCATTGCAGCTGTGACGCTACTGGGGGTCAATCAGCGGTGGCGGCAGAAGTGTTTAAACACTGGGCAGCCCTCTCCTCCACCATGCCTCTAACTCACCCAGCCCCCCTGGCTGTTGTATTACAGCCTGCGGTGCCGGCTTATGACAAGCCAGGTTGCCGCATGCAGGGATGGGGCGCTGTGGCTCAGGACCGGGCAGCGGCTGACATAGTGGTCAGCGGCACTGCCTGGCTGAAGTTTGGCTGAAGTATCTCAGCCAATCAGAGGGCTGCCCAGTGTTTTTAAACACTTCTGCCGCCACCGTTGACTGACCCCCGCTAGCGCTACAGCTACAATGCTATCCTCTCCCATGCCGCCAATGGGCCCCCTTTCCCCAAACCCCACGCCGCTGAAAAAGCGTTCCCTCCGCCCACCCCTCCACCCACCACCATCGACCCACGGATTGCTCCTGCAATTCGATAAATATTGTGTGCAGCAAATAAGACCATGACATGCAACATTTGACAGGATTGTGGGAGGAAAACGGAGTACCCGGAGGAAACCCACGCAAGTACGGGGAGAATATACCAACTCCGCACAGCTAGGGCCATGGTGGGTATTGAACCCATGACCTCAGTGCTGTGAGGAGGTTTAGAAAAGTCATTAGCCTGATGGTCAGCAACATGGAGTCGTGACCCCATGCTAAGAAGATCGGGACCCACTTTGGGGTCAGGACCCACAATTTGAGAACCGCTGGTATAGGAGAAAGCACATTCTGGTTTTGGGTGTGATTTAAGCCCCAACCAAATATATTGAAAGATCCCTTTTAACTTGATGTAACAATGTGTATCTATATGTATCTATTGCGTACTGTAACAGAATTTCTGGGCAAGGCCTGTCCCATGCCAGGCCTAAGCAGGGCCACCGAGAGGGGGGGGGAGCAGGTACAATTTACGCGGGCCCGGGTCTGTCAGGGGGGGGCCTGGTCTGGACACACACTATCAATACCGATATTTATATAACCAAAGAACAATAAGTGAAAAGCGTAGGTTACGTACTTTTTCCGTAACTTGCGTACCTTTTATTCCTAGCTACATGCAAACAAAGCGTAGCGCAGCGTACCTTTACCGTGTATTGTACACGCATGAATCAATGCAGTAATAGGAGATCCCTTCGCAGTACTTAGTCTCTAATCTGCGAATACACTTTAAGGACAAGGTCCGTAATACACCTTATCGCTAGATGCGAATAATTAGACGAGACCACGATATAACAAGTGAGGAGATAGATTCTCCGTAAATAGTGTATTTAGTCCCTAGCGGACAAAAGGGGATTACAGAAAGAAGAAAATACAGGGTAACACGTGATACAATTATATAACAATAATAAGTACTTTAAAACACTTACAAAGGAACAGAAACAGATACAATTATAATCAGCCACATTACATAAAACGGGAATACAAATGTTACCGTTAAGGAATAGCGCAGCGCAGTCCGGTCGGAGCTCGCTATATTCAAGTAGAACTATAGCCCGGGTTGGTGAGGGGATATAAGCAGTGCCAAAGTGAGAGAGCGAGCCAGCTCAGGGATGGCTATCTTATAGGGTCCAGGAAGGGGGGGTCAAAGGCCCTTACGATTGGTCAAGGGTTCAAATGTCCAGTCCTCAGTGATTGGGCAAGGTATTACATCTGGCTTGGAGAAGTGCAGGGGGGGAAGGGTACTTTGGTGTCCTTTTGTTTGCTGGCATCGTCGTCGGGGGTCGTAAACAGCAACAGGAACTGGTTACAACTGCATTCCTTTGTCTCACACAGGACACATGATAAAAGTACATATAATAGGTATTTTGTCCGTAATTATCAGACCATAGGACTTGCGAATATTTGGCTGCGACCGGAATGCTGCGCACGGGACACTGAACATAAAGATACCAAACATGTACAGAAACAATCGTGTATTTCTAATTAAACTATGTGTAGTGCACTAATCCTTTAATCTCCTATATATTTGGCTACATCTGTCACTCAAAGTGGGTGTCTGTGTCTATAACGCTCTGTTCCTGGACTTTCCTCTTAATGTGTGATTGCCTTCATCTGTGCTGAACACCTTTCTGAGAAATTAACCTATTTAAAACAGGTGATGGCAATCATACATTAAGGGGAAGTCTAGAAACAGAGCATTGTGTCCCTCCTGGAGAGGGTGATGTTGGGAGGTATGTGACAGAGAACCAGCCCAGTGAGCCCACAGACAGTGCCAGACACCCACTGCCTTCCCATGTTGCCCAGCACTGCTACTCCACAGCCACCAGGTGAGCGCCCCCCTCCCGCGATTTGCGGCAAAACCTCCCCCCCCGCGCGCCCCCCCCCCCTCCCGCGATTCGCGACAAAAACACCCGCTCCCCCGCGACCCCCCCTACCGCGATTCGCAGCAAAAACACCCCCGCGACCCCCCCTCCCACGATTCGCTGCAAAAAGAACCCCCCCACGACCCCTCCCGCAATTCGCTGCATAACCACCACCCCGCGACCCCCCCTCCCGCGAATCGCGGCAAACCCTCCCCCGTGACCCCCCCCCGATTCGCGGAAAAAACACCCCCCCGCGACCTCCCTCCCGCGATTCGCGGCAAAAAGAACCCCCCCGCGACCCCCCCTTGCACGATTGGCGGCACCCCTCCTGCGACCCCCCTCCCGCGATTCGCGGCACCCCCCCCCCGCAATTCGCAGCAGCCCCAGGATTAAATGGCACATGCAAAACACTGACATGGCTATGGTCGACAATGAAAAAGGTTTATTTATTTATTTTTAATTTTTTCATATTCATTGTCATGTGTCGACATGGACACCAATGAAGTGCCACACTTATGTCAACATTTACATGTGTTGACCTTTCTGTGTTGATTTTTTTCTTGTGGCGATTCACGTCACACCCCCCGCAACCCCCCCTCCGGCGATTCGCGGCACCCCCCTGCGACCCCCCCCCTCCCGCAATTCGCGGCAACCCCCCACCGGAACCCCCATGAATCCCGCTCTCCCGCAATTCGCGGCACCCACTCCCCGCAACCCCCCCCCCCCTCCCGCAAATCGCGGCACCCCCCGCGATTCGCGGCAGCCCCAGGATTAAATGGTACATGCAAAACACTGGCACGGCTATGGTCGACAATGAAAAAGGTTGACATGAGTTTTTGAAGTTTTTTTTTTTCATTTTTTGAATATTTTCATATTCATTGTCATGTGTCGACATGGACACCAATGAAGTGGCACACTTATGTCAACATTTACATGTGTTGACCTTTCTGTGTTGATTTTTTCTTGTGGCGATTCGCGTCACACCCCCCCCCGCAACCCCCCCTCCCGCGATTCGCGGCACCCCCCGTGACCCCCCACCTCCCGCAATTCGCGGCAACCCCCCACCGGAACCCCTGTGAACCCCGCCCTCCCGCGATTCGCGGCACCCAACCCCGCGACCCCCCCCTCCCGCAATTCGCGGCACCCCCCGTGATTCGCGGCAGCTCCAGCATTAAATTGCACATGGAAAACACTGACATGGCTATGGTCGACAATGAAAAAGGTTGACATGAGTTTTTGAAGTTTTTTTTTTTCATTTTTTGAATATTTTCATATTCATTCTCATGTGTCGACATGGACACCAATGAAGTGCCACACTTATGTCAACATTTACATGTGTTGACCTTTCTGTGTTGATTTTTTCTTGTGGCGATTCGCGTCACACCCCCCCACCCCCCCGCAACCCCCACTCCCGCGATTCACGGCACACACACACACACCCGCGATTCTCGGCACCCCACCCCGTGACCCCCCCTCCCGTGATTCACGGCACACCCCCCGCAACCCCCCCTACCATGATTCGCCGCAACCCCCGCCCCCGTAACCCCCCTCCCGCGATTTGCGGCAACCCACCCCGCGACCCCCCTCCCGCGATTCTCTGCAATCCCTCCCCTCCCGCGATTCGCAGCATCCACCCCCCCACAACCCCCCCCCCCTCCTGCAATTCGCGGCACCCCCCGCGACCCCCCCTCCTGCAATTCGCGGCACCCTCCGCGACCCCCCCTCCCGCGATTCGCGGACACCTAAGTTGCAATACAGGCATCTTTCATACAATTCTAACCATATTTCTCATATACAAATGTTCACAAATTAAGGGGGCGCAGCCCCTTACGACGGTGTGAAGAGCGCCCGTAGGGCGCGATGAATCACCTAGTTAACTATATTTTATTTAGTGTTAGTGGCACATTATGAATTTATGTGTATTAGTATGGCTGCGCTTATGGTCCACTTCGTTACACAGACTCGGGTATTATACTTTATTTGCGCACCTCTGCGAACCAAAATGGCGGCCATACTATCCTAAAATGGCGTGTGTGTGTAACTCGACTTTAACAGTCCACCCTTTGACAGTAAATACAAAATTGTCACAGTACAAAATTATTTCCTAAAACATAGAAATTCATAATCCTAACAATAATTTGGGATTTTTGAATTAAACATATAAGGGGAGTAAACCATCTGCTCTTTGGCCAATCCAGGATCATGGATAAATGAGGGGCCACATTTATTGAACAATCTACTCAGGGTGACAAAGGATAATGTACAATTTTTGGGATAAAAATAAAAACAGGGGAGGTTACACTATATACAATTATTTTTCAGATATGGCATCCTTTGGTAGGCATTGTTTGTGACAACAGACCCTTGAATTCTTTGTTGTCTCTCTTTTTGGTATACTTTTGAGTATGCTGGTATTATTACTATCAAACCTACTTACCAACATCCGGTCCTGGGTAACGTGTCAAGCTTAGAGATTCTATCTTGACCTAAACTGGGACAGGTAACACACTCTCAGAACTCTGTATCGTCTGCCCAATACCTGGCAGCAGTGCGAAAGCAGTATCCTTGACTTTGGGGATAAGAACGGATAGTGGGGGGGGGGGGAGACAAAAATAGGACCCAAAATAATGGAGAAAAACTGAGAAAAAAACTTGTTAGTGATCCTTCCAACCTGTTACCAGTGGGGTGTGTCACCGTCATTTTTGTAGCTTGTACAGGTTGCTTGACCTTAGCTGCTCTCCAGTCCTCCCGAAATGATGCCTCTAGCAATTTCTTTCTTTCACTCTTGAATGTAAGGACCTTCTGGGTTTCTGGTCTTTTATTATTTATTATTTATTTATTAACAGTTTCTTATATAGCGCATACATATTCTGCAGCGCTTTACAGAGCATATTTGAACATTCACATCAGTCCCTGCCCCAGTGGAGCTTACAATCTATATTCCCTACCACATGTACACGCAGACACAGACATTCTAGGGTTAATTTTTGTTGGAAGCCAATTAGCCTACCAGTATATTTTTGGATTGTGGGAGGAAACCGGAGTACCCGGAGGAAACCCACGCAAGCACGGGGAGAATATACAAACTCTGCACAGTTAGAGCCATGGTGGGTATTGAACCCATGACCTCAGAGCTGTGAGGTAGTAATGCTAACCATTACACCGTCCGTGCTGCCTGTCTTTTGGCAGTAGGACGAACGTGCCCGAATCTCTCTCTCTGCGACTTTGTTATTGAGGTAGTGCTGGTCAACAAGACTTGGGGTGGTTCTTTTCAAAGGTCTATCAAGCAATCTGTATATGGCAAAGCATGGGAAACAACAACATCTCCTGGTTCATGGTTATGATAGTTCACAACAGGTGTCAACAAAGTCCTTTTGCTGTAGTTTTCAAGGTGTGGACACATCATTTGTATTATATTTGACACACGGTTCAGTTCGTGGTTGGGTCTAGGATCTTTTTGTGGGATTTCCATAACGTATGGCTGCCAACCAGGCAATGTTTCGATGGGGACAAATGAGGTGGAGTCCTGAGAGTGATTCTACTACTATGCAGCACAATGGGCAGTGCCCCTGGCCATAGCAATTCTCTTTCAGCTATAACTTTACCCAATTTGTTCTTGATAGTACCCTTCACCTTCTCCACCTTAGCGGTTAGTTGGGGTTGGCAGAGAATGTGGGGTGTACCATCAGTCCCTAGGAGTTTACACTTGTCTTAAAACTTTTACGGGGGTTTCTGGGCTACCATATCTATACACACAAAACATCAACACATAAAAAAATATATCTAAACGCTTTTAGAGTGGACTGTACAAAGTCAATTTGTATTACCTGCAGAGGTTCCTGCTGGAGGAGGGATGTGGAGATGGCTCTGTGGGAACAGCCGTTCCAGGGTCTTTCCCCAGACAAGTAAGGCATGACCTTGTCGTCTTACCTGTCTGTGGGCACACCAGTAAGTTTGGACCAATTTCCACATACCTTCCCTGTCAAGACAAGTCAGGCCATGGGCTATCTCTGCCCTGACAGTTTGGTATGTTCTCTGAGTCACTGGTTTTCCTTGTCCATCTTTCTATTCCTGTCCACATCCCTTCGGCTTCCATACTGTCTTCTCCTGCAGGGTACACAAATCTTGTATTTTTATGTGAATACACTGACATTTACAGGGGGAACACAAACATTATCCGCAAAGCGCATGGCTCACCCAGCTGCCTTGCCAGCATGTTCATTATCAAGTGACACTGAATCCTTATCGAAGGTGTGGGCTTTACACTTGATAACAGCCACTCTGTCCGGCAGCTGTGTGGCTGTCAGGAATCTTTTAAACTTACAACGCTTGCGCCACTGGAGTGCCAGCTACTGAAACAAACATCTCTGAGGCGCCATAGGGCCCAAGATCTTCTGCATTACCCCAACAAACGTACTTGGAGTCGGCATAAATATTGGCTGTTTTTCTCTCAGCCCGCAGCACTACTAATGAGGCTGCTGTTGCTGAGGGAGACTTCCAAGGGGTCCAGCCTCTACTATACCTTCTCCATCTATTACGGTATAGCCAGTGTACAATTTTCCTATCTCAGTGTTGTGGAAAGAAAGAGGGAAAAAAATGAATTACCTCTTCCAATGGGTTGTTACCACCCTTTGGGGGCATGCTGCAAAGGTCTGATTCAAACATGTCATGCAATCATATTCGTCTAGGCTCCCACTAACTTCCACCATTCCAGCAACCTCAGCCTCAGCCCCCACCCTTTGTGCCTTGGAGGGCACACCTGGTAAGAGTGTTGCTGGGTTTACAATATTACCCATTTTACTGGTAACATTTATAGAATTCATCAATGCAAGTTCCCATTTAGTGAACTTGGCTGATGAATATTTTTCTCATGTTTAGGCAGAATTTTAGGAGTGTCCACACTACATGAGTAGGATAACTTAGTTAAAACATACCCCAACACCATATCCTCAAGCTTGTTTACCGGTAGTGCTATAGCAACTACACTGTGTAGACAAGTGGGAGACGTTCGAGTAACTGGGTTTTAATTGTACACTGCAGTACGACATTGGTCAGGCTGGCATCACCAGGTTTCTTAAGTCACTATATCTGTCGCACACTCAGTCTAGTATTCCAAATCACATGGTCTCCTGTGTCAGTCATACCCAGGGCAAGGGCTGTAATCAGGCCTGTTTCTCATTCTTTACTATCCACATCTGTCTGTGAGGACATGGGTTTTGTGATTGCACCGATTCATATGTAAATGCATTTTACAACCCTTTTCATTCTCTGTTGAAGGGGAAAGCTTTGTGCACTTCTTGGACTGCTTTTCACAAGATGGTGGCTGTGGTTGCCCTGGGTAACGTAAGGAGCAATGCTTAAGGTTACTGGGACTTTGTTCAAAATTTACTGAAAAATAGTGTGACTACTCTCTTGTCCACTCGTGCTGTTTTATGGGGTACTGCATATTCATAATAGGTATTTCTTTGCTGGGTGTGCGACAGATTTTTCAAACTACTTTTCTATCATTTGTGGGGTTGTGGTTACCAACGTGTCCCAGATTCCCCCTCCCCCGCCCCCGTTCAGGCACAACTGCAATCTGTCCTGCGATACCTTATGTCCTGCCTTAGGAGGATACACCAGAAGTTGTCTATCGCCATCTGCTGGTGTTGTGGAGAAAGGACATAACAATAAATCATTGACCCATTGTATCGGTATCAAACCATTTGTGGGCTGTAAGGACAGTGTGCAATCCTGCAAGACCTGGGGGAGAGGCTTTGTGGCTCTCTAAAGTTTCTGGAACAGAAGAGGAGGGGAAAAGTGAGGGATTAGAGCAGAAGGAAGACAATTAATGACAGCAATATGTGCATTTATCGTAACAGAAATTTCTCTTTGATTTGGATGACAACAGGATTTGGCACTATGGGGGAATTGGCTCTCAACTATTTGGTTTTCACCCTTTTTAAATCCTGTTCTGGTCTGTAAGCCCTCCCTCCTTTCTCTTTTCCAATGGGGGTATGACTATGGGCCGTGTCTAGGGGTATTAACAAAAAGGTTCTCTTTTGGGAACCTTGTTATCTCACTGGGTACTTTTCCAATTTGATCTCAAGTTTCAAATGGTGACGCTGTATTTTGGGGCACTATGCTGTCTGTTTTTAAATGGGTTTCTATTGAAGCTATCGTTGCCCTTAATCCTGTGTCCCACCCATCTGTAGTTCAAAGGGAACTCTGTATTCATGCTGTAGTTATTAGCTACCTTAGATGGGTTAAAATCTATACAGTAAAGTGCAGCATTAGTAATAGAGGTATATCTAACAATTTTATCATCTTGTTCGTGCACACTGGTCCTGTGGTCTCTAAGGGCCTTATTTTGGTTCACTCTTTCTGACAAAATCCTTCTTAGATGGACAAAACCATGTGCACTGCAGGTGGGGCAGATGTAACTTGTGCAGAGAGAATTAGATTTGGGTGGGGTTTTACTTCAAAGTGAGATCTATATTGCAGTGTAAAAATAAAGCAGCCAGTATTTACCCTGCACAGAAACAAAATAACTCACCCAAATCTAATTCTCTCTGCACATTTTACATCTGCCCCCCTGCAGTGCACATGGTTTTGTCCATCTCAGAAGGATTTTGTCAGAAAGAGTGAACCAAAATAAGGCCCTAAGTTATGAATCTTCTGGAGCCCAGAAGCAGACATAACTTATCTTTCCAGGCGGTTCTGTGAATAGAAGGTAAATCGCAGCTGCTGCAGTCAATAAGAGTATTTGATATGCAAGGGCACGATTATGATCTCTATTTGTTTTACCAATGGGTAATGCTGCACTTTTCCTGTACCCCAATTGTAACTACCATTTGCTTGGCACAACCTAGATCAGGAGGGAATGTTGTTAACGGGTTTAATTAAAAAAAACTTTAGCGTTTAAACCATTACTCTTACCCATATCTGAGGCTCCTCCTTCAGATATTGTGTCATGTTACCTGGTTGTGGGGTGTATGTATGTCCTACTCCCTGTTTGCATATATGTGTCATGCTTAGGGCGGCGTTGGCTACTAGGTGGGGCTATGGATATGTGTTGAGACCTACCTGTCTCCTCCCAGTGTGTCTCCCATTCACTTACATATGTGTTATGTTTCCTATGGTTACCTACCCTGCAATGTCTGGCTAGGTGTCCTTTGTTTCCACAGTTGAAACATACGGTTTGTTTCCGTCTTACCGTGTCTCGCCTTGTGTGTTGTGTGTTTTTGGTTGGACCCTTACTGAAAGTTTGACTGCTTACTGCCATTAATTTAAGCACACCGTTTCTTTGCATTTCTTTCATAATTTGTTTGTCTCGATCAATGGCACATTTTCTTAAAGTACCTATTGTCATCTCTCTGCAGTTGGGAAAAATGGTTTCTATGCTGGTTCTCAAATTTTCCTTAAGACCTTGTATCAGCACAGAAACAATCACTCCTCTACAATGTATGTTGTCCTTGGGGTCAGGGACACCAGTGTGTTTTTGCAATGCCTGCAGAGCACGGTTGAAATATTCGCTGGCAGATTCACCATCTTTTTGTTTGATAGTGAACGTCAGGATATTTTCAACCGTCGCAGGGAAATATACACCCAATTGTATATTTATTAGGTGTATATTTTCCTGGTTGCCCTGATCAGTTAAAATCTTATCGCCCTCCACACCACTGTCCCGAATGAATTTCGGGACATCTATGTGTGAAGGGAGGCAAGCTCTCAACATGTATCGCCAATCCTTATTGGTGGGCTCATCTGAATTTCCTCGTTCCCTTACAAATTTCTGACACTTTGCTGGGATCAGGGAAATTTTTGATGATTGAACGACGTTCCAATCGTGTCCACGTATTGTGCAGGTCGCTATCCCTTACAGGCATTACCTCATCCCTGTCTCCCCGTCCCCAAGGAGGTTCCACTGTGTGCAGAGGGTGGATTTGTATCCCCTCTGCACCCAGGGCCGGATTTACCACTAGGCCCGTGAGGCACGGGCCTAGGGGCGGCACCTGTCATGGGCGGCAGGCTGCGACCATCAGCCGCCGCCAGCCAGGCAGTCAGATCGGATCTTTCTTCCGATCTGCAGCACCGCGCTCTGCTCCCTCCCCGCCGCGCTGATTGACAGCTGAGCCGCCGGCGCCCTATAGCAGTACAGGGCAGCTGAGCGACGGCTCAGCTGTCAGTTAATGTAAGCAGCCTGCGCCTCTGTCACTGGGCGCGGAAGAAGGCTGTTCAAAGAGGCGGGATCTGGGCAGGCAGCGTCTGCTGCTGTGGACTGTGTGTGGAGAAGTCGACTCTGGTTCTTCTGCTGGGCTGACTGCAACTTCAAGATGAGTAAGGCAGTCAGCTCTTACAGCTATTATAATTTTATTATTTTAGGCAGGCTTTGGGTTTTATATATATATATATATATATATGTATATATCTGTATATATATGTATGTATGTATGTATATTTATATGTGTTTGTATGTATATTTATGTATGTCTTGATAAAGGGGTGATACATTTATGCATTTATGACTGATGCTGTGAAATTTTATTTCTGAGTGCTGTCCATCCTCTATATATACAGTGTATATATATATATATATATATATATATATATATATAGGGCACTCAGGAATATATATCATGACATTGCAGTCTTAAATGTTAACGTATAGCCCCTTTATTCAAAACATATATAAATATACATACATACACACACACACACACACACACACACACACACATAGGGTGTTTATGTACACACATGTATGCATCGGATATACATGTATTTTGTGTTTGTACATATATATCTGATGCATACATGTATACGGTCCACCGGCAGGCAGCATGCCGATGCCAGCATCCCGAAAGATGCGCACCCCAATTCTCCTCCATCTACAGCCTAACCATCCCCACTAACACCACAACACCCTACCACCTAAACCTAACCCCCCTGCCCCACATTCTAAATCTAAACCGCCCTTCTAGATACTTAAACCTACCCCCCAGCCTAAACCTATAACCCCCCCCCCCCGACAGTGCCCCCTTGGTTTTAGTACACTTGTACTCCCAGAGCCTTAATCCAGTCACACTTATGCGTTATAATATATAATACATAATTGTGTGACACAATGTGTAATGGGCATTACGGTGTATAGCACAATGTGTAATGGTGCAGTGTGGGGTATCTAAGGGGCGGCCAAAAATTTTGTGCCTAGGGGCGGCCTGACCCCTAAATTCGCCCCTGTCTGCACCATTGGACAACATCCCAGGAATAACTATCTCTGTGCTGTGTTGTGTGTACTTACCTGTGTCTCCAATTGTGTTCCTGGCATCAGCCATCTCCTCGACCAGGATGGCAGCAGCAGCTTGGGCTGTCTCAGCCTTTCTCTCCTTTCCGCTAGCTTCGCAAGGGATGGCTGATGTCAGGAATCCCTCCTGTGGATCTGTATCTTGCTTATAGGGGGTAAAAACAGTATACAGGTTATTCATTTTCAGGTTTTTTTTTGTTTCACTTTGGACTTGAATTGTTCCCTTTTTTACATATTGGGGGGTAGAAACATTCGTATTCCTGTGGCTGATTACACTTGCATCCGACAGATAACTATGTTCCCTTTGAATTGTACTTTCCTTCTGCCACAATTTTAGACATTCATTCAACTCTTTCCTTGAGTGGCAAGAGCATACATATCTGATCTCTAACTGCTGATAAGACTTCTGGATCGAAACTACCAACACTGGGAAATTCTAACTTGCTGCCCTGTTTCATCCTTCTCCATTTCTCTTGGTAAACAACTGCTCATTCACCGTGCTTCCTGCACATTATGGCCCTTATTCTGGTTGGTGCGGCCAGAGCCGCACACGGGGCTCCGGCCGCACAAACCAATCCCCGCCCACCCTACGGATCGCCACGGCCGTCCGTACACGGACGGCTGGCGATCCGCATAAAAATGGTGGAGGCGTACGCCTCCACCATGGTGGGAGCTGCCCCCTGCATTCGATGGTCGTCGACCATCGAAGGCAGGTCCGCACGCCCCGGCAGCTCCCGCAAGCTGAGACCACACGGACAATCGTCCGTGTGGTAGCTTGTATGGGGGCTGAAAGCTGACATCCGGCGACGTCAGCTTTCCGCCCCCATGAGTTGCGTCATGCCCTCATTACCATGCATACGCCCCGCGTTTGCATGGGAACGCCCATGAAACGCGGGGCGTACACATAGGGAAATGAGGGCATGAAGCCTCTCACGCCCCTATACGCCCCCTTTGCGGCGGACGAAATACGTCTGCGGCGAAGGGGGCTGCACATGCGCAGATTGACCTCTGCGCATGTGCAGAGTAAAAACATCGGCGGTACGGCCGCACGCGGGCCGTACCGCACGAAGCAGAATAAGGGCCCATGAATGCTGCTGACACTTTAGGTCGGCTTGATTCTTCCCTAACTAGCACGGCATCCCTGTGTGACCCGTTATTTTCCATTGTTACAGGAATAAAAGTTCACAGCTAGCAGAAACCGGTGGGTCGTTTGTCTGTGAGTAGCTCCCAAAACACTCCTTCAACAGCAGCGTGGCACTATTCCGCACCTAAGCGTGAAGCCCACTCTGCGAGGTTGCGTATACTCAATCACCACTCGCTTACGGTAAGAAACGCATAACTACACGATTTGCGGGGTGCGGCCGAGTTTTGCAGAACACAAGAAAACTTGCTTTTCCTGTATCCTCAAAACTGGTATATTTCTAAAGTGGCTAATCAGATCACTGGGTTCCGATTTAGCTTCTTGTACCCTTCCGGTGGATCAAAATAGGTAGGTCCACGGAAGGGGCAGTTCCTATGGGCACGTCGTCACGTGCGCCTCTATGTCTTAAACCTTGTCCTACTCTGGACTGCGCTGAGTCGTGTCGTCACACACCCGTTCACCCAATGACTGTTTCACACTGGGTGCTAGTTACACCTTGGTCTTACCCTTAAACTTGCAATATTTCTGTACAGAAAATCTTCCCGGGTTGGTAGTTTCTCACCAGATACTTATGCAGGTATAAATCCCTTAAATGGCTATAGTAATCTATTAAAATAATGCTTGAATTGCTTGTTTTTGAAAAATGAACCAAAAAAAAAATTATTTACTTTTATTAATTACCGCTTTATCCACAGTATGTTAATATACTGTTTTAAATAAAGCTTGTGATTAATACTAGCCACCTCTGGGCTCCTATGTGTGCTGCATGTGCAGTGCCAGTGAACAGCCACGTGTGCACGTGTGTTTATTAAACCTGTTCCCAGGCCGCCGATGACTCGGCCACCCGCGTGTTCTACAGTGTATTTGTAAGGTCGCGATCGGGTTTCGCTACACGCAGTAATTGCGCATAAATATGGAATAAATCCCCTAAATCTGTGCGAAAATTACGGACAAGATGCGAAAATAAATCTCGCAATAAATCCGTAAATTACGTACAAAATTGCGAAATTTCCTAACGTAAACACGTGTGTGCGTACCTTTCGTAATACACTGCAGATGCTTCACGTTACTGTAAAAGGCCCAGAACTTATCGCCACGTGGCGGAGTCCCTGGCCCTGCAGTAACTAACAATAAAAAGTTATAGTTTTTCACAGAAGGGATCCTCTATGTACTATAATAAACACAGGCCTTTGCCTCCACGTGTGCAAACCTTATCGCATGCGCACATGTACCGTAACTATAAACAAGCAATTCAAGACACTATACCCCGTTAAACTACTTGTGGCAGGCAGAAATACAGTTTACTTAATACAAATACTTTATATGCTTTAAACACAACACGTAATTTCTCTCTGGCTTTCACTTATTGTACCTCGGGTTCAAACGCTAGCACCTTTCAAACCCTGTACCGCCGCAGACTTGGCCTCTCCAGCAATGGTTAAATGATCACTTTCCACCCTTTTGCTGGTATAGGCAGGGCCGGTGCTAGGGTGTCCGGCGCCCTCCTGCAAACCATAAATTTTGCGCCTTTTCACATTGCCATTGCAACAAGCTGCAGCCCGTTTGTGGGAGCATATGCAACATGCGATCCTATGGAGGATCTCGGGTGCATGTACATGTATGCATACACCATCTCAGTGCTGTTTCCGCCAAATTTTGCAGGCACTAAAGGTGCCCATAAACGCTGCGAGAATCGCATACGTTATGGGCTAGATTGCATCGCACGGCATGCATGCAATGTGTGTGCTATGCGATCCGAAAACTGTACAAAAAGTATGTGCAGCACATACTTTTTGTACTGTGTGATGCCCGCAGGAGCGCACATCGCATTGCACGCTGCTATTGCAGCATGTATGGCCACCTTTTACTCACATAACCCAGCCCATTGCTTAAAAAGTCTCTAAATTAATATTTTAAAAAATCTACAATTATTAAAAAATTTGTTATAAACATGCAAGTGTCCGTGAGGAAGAGGGGGAAGGTCACAGGACAGTGTGTGCGCAGTGCAGGGAGCTGCTCAGCCTCTCCATACTGTGGCCCGCTGTCAGACAGGCACTGCGGGCGGTGTGCAGGCTGTGTGCACTCGCGGTACAGGGAGCAGCTCTTTATACTGCAGCCCCCCCGCCCGCTGTCAGACAGGCGCTGCAGGAGGCAGTGACAGTGAGGGCTGAGGCAGCTTAAGCAGAGCAGGGAGGGAGACAGCGCCTTTTCAGCATGGCACCTCCCTGCATTGCAGGAGCTGCTGAGTGGGTAGCGCCGGCCCTGGGTATAGGCTCAAGTAGTGCTTTTGGTATAGGTGTTTTAAAGGTTGTAACGCCCGGAGGACGAGCTCCCCAATTATCAATACCGATATTTATATGACCAAAGAACAATAAGTGAAAAGCGTAGGTTACGTACTTTTTCCGTAACTTGCGTACATTTTATTCCTCACTACATGCGAACAAAGCGTAACGCAGTGTACCTTTACCGTGTATTGTACACGCATGAATCAATGAAGTAATAGGAGATCCCTTCGCAGTACTTAGTCTCTAATCTGCGAATACACTTTAAGGACTAGGTCCGTAATACACCTTATCGCTAGATGCGAATAATTAGACAAGACCACGATATAACAAGTGAGGAGATAGATTCTCCGTAAATAGTGTATTTAGTCCCTAGCGGACAAAAGGGGATTACAGAAAGAAGAAAATACAGGGTAAAACGTGATACAATTATATAACAATAATAAGTACTTTAAAACACTTACAAAGGAACAGAAACAGATACAATTATAATCAGCCACATTACATAAAACGGGAATACAAATGTTACCGTTAAGGAATAGCGCAGCGCAGTCCGGTCGGAGCTCGCTATATTCAAGTAGAACTATAGCCCGGGTTGGTGAGGGGATATCAGCAGTGCCAAAGTGAGAGAGCGAGCCAGCTCAGGGATGGCTATCTTATAGGGTCCAGAAAGGGGGGGTCAAAGGCCCTTACGATTGGTCAAGGGTTCAAATGTCCAGTCCTCAGTGATTGGGCAAGGTATTTCATCTGGCTTGGAGAAGTGCAGGGGGGGAAGGGTACTTTGGTGTCCTTTTGTTTGCTGGCATCGTCGTCGGGGGTCGTAAACAGCAACAGGAACTGGTTACAACTGCATTCCTTAGTCTCACACAGGACACATGATAAAAGTACATATAATAGGTATTTTGTCCGTAATTATCAGACCATAGGACTTGCGAATATTTGGCTGCGACCGGAATGCTGCGCACGGGACACTGAACATAAAGATACCAAACATGTACAGAAACAATCGTGTATTTCTAATTAAACTATGTGTAGTGCACTAATCCTTTAATTAACTATATTTTATTTAGTGTTAGTGGCACATTATGAATTTATGTGTATTAGTATGGCTGCGCTTATGGTCCACTTCGTTACACAGACTCGGGTATTATACTTTATTTGCGCAACTCTGCGAACCAAAATGGCGGCCATACTATCCTAAAATGGCGTGTGTGTAACTCGACTTTAACACACAGAGACACTTTTCTGTTGGTGGCAGGTGTGTGCGCGGTGTGGCCGAGCGGCAGGACCGAAGGAGAGTGGGGTCAGCTGTGTAGTGGCCGCTCAGCAGAGGACGCAAAGCAGGAAAGCGCTCTCCCTGCTCAGCATCCTATCTGCTGTGTAGTGTTATTGCAGGCTGAAGCAGGCTGTGCCTGTCACAGTGTGCGACAGGCAGTGGCAGCGTAGGCAAGATCTCCTGTGTCAAAGCCCTTCCCTCCCCTCCCTGCCCCTCCCTGCCGCTCCTGTCAGTTAAATGACATGCAGATGCACCACTCGCACCTCCTTCTATCTCCTCCCATATAGCAGTAGCTGGGGCCAGGGGACAGCATAGTGCACATGTGCTGAGGAGTCAGCAGACCAGGACAGGCATGTGGAGGAGCAGCACTACAGCCAGTAGTGCAGGGTAGCAGCGGTGTAGTGTGCAGGAAAAAGGGTGCAGGATAACAGCAGTTTATGGCCCATATTCTAGTTCTCTCGCAAAGGCAAATTCCTTCTCAAATGAACAAAATCATGGGCCTTATTCTGGTTGAGTTGGATGGCTCCAAATGCGGACGGATGGCCGATGGTTGGTGTTTGCACATGTGCGGAGGCGTATCTGCGCATGTGCGAACACCTCACATGTACGAACACGGCGTGAGTACCGTACAGAAAATGATCACACTGACCCATTGATCAGGGGGTGGAGAGGGGCGTGAAGGGCTGTTAAGGCTCATTACCATTAAGGCTCATTACCATATGCGTACGCCCGGCGTTTCATGGGCGTTCCCATGAAAATGCTGGGCGTAAGTATGGTAATGCGGCCGTGACGCACGTGTGGGGGGCGGACATCTGACATAGCCGGATGTCAGTTGCCCGCCCATATCCCTGCTTTTTTATTTGGAAAAATGTCTGTGTGGTCTGGAGCACTCGGTGCTGCCTGACCACTCGGTCCATCATTCGATGGTCGGACCATCGGAGGAAGGGAGAGGTTTCCACAGATAGGGAAGGTGTTCGCATGAAACATCCACTCGCGGTCCGTTCGGTCGGCGTCTTACCGCATTCGGACGGTGTGAGCGATCCGTATGGTAGGCGGGGCTAAGAACACTCGGTGGCTGTCCGAAAATATGCCTCTGTCTGATTCAACTAGAATAAGGGCCCATGTGCACTGCAGGGGGGCAGATGTAACTTGTGCAGAGAGAGTTAGATTTGGGTCAGGTTTTACTTCAAAGTGAGATCTATATTGCATTGTAAAAATAAAGCAGTCAGTATTTACCCTGCACAGAAACAAAATAAATCGCCCAAATCTCAATCTCTCTGCATGTTACATCTGCCCCCCCTACAGTGCACATGGTTTTGTCCATTTGAGAAGGGATTTGCCTTTGTGACTGAACTAGAATAAGGGCCCATGTGTGTGGGAGTTGTAGGGCAACTGAAGCGGAGATGGGCAGGGACATGCAGCATCCCCGCTGAGAGACTCGGACGCGCGTGCATGAGACGCAAACGGGTCCCAGTTCAGTGTAGCCCCTGTCCGCCGGCGCTCGCCAGCGGAGAGGGTCTGACGAGCCCTGGCCAAGAATGGCAGGGGCTACATCTGTATATGCAAATGTAAAAGCAGTTAGTAAGAGATACTATACTTGGTAAAATGCTGGGAAATTATGCTGATGAATCAATGTAAAAGTATCTATCTCTCATTCCTTTTATCCCAAAAAATATAACTGTGTAATGTGGGCCAGGTGACATGAGGGAGATTGCTAGACTAATGAGGGAGAGAGGGAGATTGCTGCTATGTCAGGGAGTTTCCTGCAGAATGCAGGAGGATAGGCAACTATGGCCGAAACCCAAAACAACCCCTCCCCAAAAAAAAAGCTACTGCCAAGTTTTCCTGGGGCGCAGGTGCAAGGATTAGGGGCTATTTATTATCATTAATTATACTAAAATTTGCCTGCTGCACCTCTGATAACTCAGCCCGTGTAGAGGGAGAGATTAGTGCTCTGTCTCTGGTCAGTCCCCATGCTCCCCTCCCTGCTGCTGAAGAATATACAGCAGCAAGCAAAGCACGGCCAGAGAAGCCCCGGCTTCCGTGTGAGCTAAGTAGCTCAGAGTAAAAATGGGGGTGTTTGTGAGTGGATTTTAAGTATATAAAGATTTGATGGTTTTGATAGGGAAATCCCAAAGTGGGTGGAGCCAATAGGGTGTATTTACAATGGGTGATGGGCATTGGAGGGGCTGCAGTGCCGTTCAAATTGCAAATAGGGGAGCCACACGGTTGTGAGGTTAATGTGAATTAAATTGCCTTACTGTGTGGTGTAATTTGAATTGGGGGTACAATTTTGTGATCACATTTCCTCCTGTGAGACCACACATCTTTTTGTGGAAAAAAAAAGGGGGTGAGACAATGGTGATCTTAAGCCCTGCTGTGAACCAATATACAAAAAATGTACAATAAAGTGAAACAAAATAACATAAGGATGTAATACGTCCCTTTCAAAGAAGTGGTGAGTCTCAATGTGAGAATAAAGTTCCTTTTGTGACAAAATTCTGTGATCAAAGTGTTGATTTTGTGGTCTATATTCCAATGTGAGGAAATCTTGTTTGTACCCTGTATGGCGATGATTACTCGATATACGTGAAAAACATAAATAAAAAACAAGTGTAAGGGAAGTGTATAATTAACATATATCTATTTCAGACTCAGTGGACAGTATTCAATGACCATAATCGCGATGTGCAGCAAATGCTGTTTAGGATTCGCTGCACAGTCGCTGTGTCCCGGAGGGCTGGAGCACTCGCTGACACACTATTAAATGCCGCAGGGGCTCGCTGCTCCTGCGAGCGAATGCTAACCCCTGTGGCGGACGCTGCAGGGAGCCATGGGACAGCGGCAGGCAGGAAGATGGAAGTCTCCCTGCCTGCCCCAGAATGTATGTGGGGGGTAGGAGAGCTCCCCGGGACCTAGGCAGCACAGGCTGCCCCCCAGGAGAGCCAGCAGGGGACCGGGTAGGAGCCGCTAACACTGCTCCTGATCGTGCATATGTAATGATCGGGAGCAGTGAATATATGAATATGTAATGAGCGACTCTCGGCTCCCGGCCCCCTGCTGGCTGTTATGTGTAAAAAAAATTGATATTTTTTAAATTAAATATATATTCATGTGCTGTAAGCACATTAAAAAAAATAGCATGCCCCTTCACAGAATAAAATTCCTGATTTTTTTACACCAAATTTAAAAAAACAAACATTATTTTAAAAGTTCACATTCCACTTCACCATGAAAAGATGGCTATTGCTACATGGTGACACACGGCGAAAATCACTTAGAAAGCAATTCGCCATCTTCTCATTGAATACACTCACGTGAATCACATTGAAAAACCCATTGAAAAACCACAGCGAAGAGTATCAGACCGCGAATTGTCCGTCATTCACTGTTCGCCGTCGGGGAAAAGTGCACGTTGAATAGGGTGATTCACTTTATGACACAAAAAATCACCTTCCAAAGTGAAAATAGCACAATTTCGCCATGGAACATGGCGAATTGGCCTCATTGAATACTGCCCTGTGAGTCAGGATGAGAAAGGATGTTCTCTGTAGGTGTATCTCGCTCTCCTCTACATGAGGGGCATAGAGACGCATAGAGATGGCTTTAGATGGTGATTTTATGGGAGGTGTACCCCACTCACAGTAGATGTGGTTTTGACTCCGCATATAAAGGTTTATTTTCAGGCATATCTCAATTGCCTCCGCACAAGGGGCACGTGAGGGTATAGAGGTTTCTTTTATTACTGTTGTCTATTGGATATACAAATTTTACATTATTTTTAACTTCTGCGTACCATTACTCACACAGTATATAATGGTGCTCCTTACGTAAAGGTATCTTTTGTCTCCCAAGAGTGGTATTAATAGTAGTAGTTTGTTTATTTATAAGGCGCCACAAAGTGTCCGCAGCGCCATACATAGCAAACAAAAACAAATTACAAGGTAACGTACAGGGTGTGTTGACAAAATACAGCATAAATAGGGGTATAGTTGGTAGAACTAAAATCAGCATCAGTTCTGAAGTAGGTGTCGAAATTGTCGAGGAGACTGAAGATGAAGTAGAGGAAGGGAAGAACAGGGCAGGAGCGCTGGTGAGTTAAAGAGGTAGGGTGAGTACATGAGGAAGGAGGGCCCTCATGACTAAAAGGAGGTGGGTGGACGAACGAAAAACAATGGGATAAGTAGGAACGGATGGGACTGGATGGAGGGGGTGGCAGGATAGGAGGAGCGAAAGAGGTTAGGAGGAGGGATAGGCTAGTTGGAAGAAGTGGGTTTAGAGGGAGCGCTTGAAGGAGGTAAGGGAATCAGTATTACTCCTAAAACCTTCAATATTCAGATTTCAAATGGACAGATTTAAACATCACGTATAGCGTACCATTACTCAAACAGTCTACAGTGGTATGACCCACATAAAGGTTTCCAGTAATGGTATTGTTCCCATAAACCTCCTATATTGTGTCTTTAAATAGACAGCTTCAGATTTAAAATATGGCGTACCATTACTCACACCAAAATGAGCCGTTCCCAGGTAAAAATGTATGGATCCGCCATGCGAGCAGCCATTTTTTTTTCTGGACTTTCATTGTAAACTTGTGCCTGGACACGCATACTGCTGTTCTTCTATCTGTGTCATCCTCTCTGCGAATCCTGGTCTACACTGGAAGTTCTGCTGTTCTTCTATCTGTGTCATCCTCTCTGCCCATCCTGGTCTACACTGGACGTTCTGCTGTTCTTCTATATGTGTCATCCTCTCTGCCCATCCTTGTCTACACCGGACGTTCTGCTGTTCTTCTATCTGTGTCATCCTTTCTGCGAATCCTGGTTTACACTGGACGTTTTGCTGTTCTTCTATCTGTGTCATCCTCTCTAACCATCCTTGTCTACACTGGAAGTTCTGCTGTTCTTCTATCTGTGTCATCCTCTCTGCCCATCCTGGTCTACACTGGAAGTTCTGCTGTTCTCCTATCTGTGTCATCCTCTCTGCTCATCCTTATCTACACTGGAAGTTCTGTGGTTCTTCTACCTGTGTCATCCTTTCTGCTCATCCTTATCTACACTGGACGTTCTGCTGTTCTTCTACCTGTGTCAACCTCTCTGCCCATCCTTGTCTACACTGGAAGTTCTGCTGTTCTCCTATCTGTGTCATCCTCTCTGCTCATACTTGTCTACACTGGACGTTTTGCTGTTCTTCTATCTGTGTCATCCTCTCTAACCATCCTTGTCTACACTGGAAGTTCTGCTGTTTTCCTATCTGTGTCATCCTCTCTGCTCATCCTTGTCTACACTGGAAGTTCTGCTGTTCTTCTACCTGTGTCATCCTCTCTACCCATCCTTGTCTACACTGGAAGTTCTGCTGTTCTCCTATCTGTGTCATCCTCTCTGCTCATCCTTATCTACACTGGAAGTTCTGCTGTTCTCCTCTCTCTGTCATCCAGATGCAATGGAAGCTGGGACACTTGTACAAAAGCAATAATGGTGAAACCATCGATGGCACACTGCCATTGATCACCATGGATGCCACGCCAATGGCTTTCCCTACTTTCTGTTGTATGCCTCTCTGTGCCAGCCTATTGGCCCATCCTTGTCTGCACCAGACTTTTATCCAGTCACCATTGATGGTGCTATCAGTGCTTTCCATCAATAGCATTGGTTTTACCCAAGGATGGATGTGCAAATTGCAGGGGCATGACTGAATAGGGACAAACTGAACCAATGGGCCAATCAGAAAACAATGGATTTAGCAGCAGATTAGATCAATTTGTCCCAACTAGTCTGCCCTAAACAGTTCGGGCCATGGTGAGAATCAAACCCATGACCTTAGTGGTATGAGGAAGTAATGCTAACCATTACACCATGGCCCCAGACTAAGCTAAGCTCTGTGCTGCGGCAAAAGAGGGAGGAAGACTGAAAAAAACATTGATGACAGATATTTCCACCATTGATGATCCAAAGGATTGACCATTGGCTTCAAATCACCAAGGGTCTATCTTCCATATACCGTAGGACAGGGCCTGAGATGCATACATGGCCAAATTCAAAGAGGGGCAACAGGGGCAGTCATCCCAGAGCCCCACAGACTTTTTTTCAGGCCCTGCCTAGATGAAACAGCAGTACAACATTATCTGCAATAAATGTATGACTTTTGTATTACTCTGAGGACATGTTTCAGAGAAAAGAAGATATTCAGGCTCAGAGAGCCCCCAACTGATCCTCTGTTGTGTTACTGGTTATAAACAGAAAATGTTCTCACATTGGAATTGTGAATGTGACTGAGTCACCAGGGATGATTGACATATACTGGAAGTGGGATACTGCCACTTGGTCGACTCAATGAAGGTGGACATGCATTGGGTCGACATGGTTAAGGTGAAAAGGTCAACATAAGCCAGGGTTGGGGACTTTCAAATGCTCCTCTCCGGGAGAAGCCCGGAGAGGAGACTTTCATTACCCGTTCGGGGGGCGGGGCTTGACTGTGCCGTCATTAAGCACGAGTGTGTCGTTTTAGCTCCGCCCCCTCCTCTGAGACCCGCGGATTTCGGCATTTAAATGCCGCGATCAGGGGGCTCAGTGGGGGTCCCCCTAATTCCGGGAGGGTTGCCCACCCTTCTGGGGGGCCGGGAGGGGGACCCAATTTTGGGAGACTCCCGGTTATTCCGGGAGGGTCGGCAACCCTGACATAAGCATTAGGCCAACAATGGGAAGGGGGACAGTCAAAAAGATAGACATGAGTTTTTCACATATTTCTGAGCCGACAGTGTCCCGAGCGCAGAGAGCCAGGCAAGGGAACACTTATATAGTGTCCATGTCGACTATGTCGACAATCAGGACAAAAAATTGTGAAAAACTCATGACAACTTTTTTTCAACCTTGCCATTGTCTACCTAATGCTTATGTCGACCTTCCGGCCCTGTCAACCTTAGCCATGTCAACCTGTTTCAGGTGTCGACCTAAGCCCTGTCAACCTTCATTGGTCGACCCAATATATGTCAACCTTCATTGATTTGAGTCCAAGTTCCATAGCCCTGGAAGTCATGAGTGTTGTCTTTAGGTAAATATAGGTCCGGTCACATGTCTGCTGGTAAATATAGTATTATAGTATTTTACTTCTGACACAACCAGGTGATCGCAGACTTGCAATGACAGTAATATTATCTGTCGGTTGATTCAAGTTGTACGCTGAGGTGTAAGAAAATATTTCTGGGCACCATAGCAACGTATACAGAGGATGACGCATTGAGGTGTTGGCCATTGGAGAGTTTGGAATAGCCCAGGAAAGAGCATCAGGAAAGAATGGCTTGAGATAATCACCAGCGATCCAAGGTTTGGGACTGAATGGTGAATCTACTCGCAATGGACCAGCGAATCGCTTCAGTTTCTCTGTTTTGATGGACGGGGCCTAATGAGGTGCTACTTTGGGTCCATTCTCAAAGTGGTCCGCAGTATCTCTTTTCTTTAATAGGTCGACCACTATTGGTTGACATGATTAACCCTTTGAGTGCCAACATCTCTGTGAGAGATGGGCAAAATATCGACTAAAAATGCCAGCGTCGCTCACATTTGTTATATAGATTCAAATAAAAAAATGTTGTGTAAAAAAACATTATATTTCCTATATACTGTATGGTAAACATTACAGGTCATTATGATGCAAATGTTTGCTTGGTGATTTTCACACCAATTTTGCCAAATTCCCTTAGCCCTCAAGAGTATGAGCAGTTGACATGAACATGGTCGACGCATCATATGGTTGACATGTTTTTCATCTATTTATTTTAGTTACTTTTTCATATTCATTTTTGCACATTGCCCAAAGCATGCCATGAAAAGATGTATACTAATTGGGGTTTCCCTATAAATTGACACCCCAAAAACCTTAAATCCTCATGTGCCCTTTTCTTGTGTCAACCATTTCTGGGTATGGATGGAAAGGTCTACAGCAGGCATGTCAAACTTAAAACTCAAACCCCTTCATATATAACTGTGTGGTCCCCTCTCCCCTATATATTAATAATAATAATAATAATAATAATAATAATAATAATAATAATAATAATAATAATAATAATACCATATATCAGTGCATATATCAGTGCTATATCAGGGGCTGTTATTCCCCCTTATATATCACCACCGACAGTGCCTGATACACATAATTGCCCCCTCATGCCAGATAACACATATGCCCCCACTGTGCCAGATAACACATATGCCCCCACGGCGCCAGATAACACATATGCCCCCATAAGGCATCTTACCATTGGCACTGCTCTCTGCTGCTGCCTCTGGCAGGGGATTACTTCAGGCCACCCTGCCCCCTCTCAATGCAGCCGCTCGACTCCCTGTCTTCCCGCCTCCGCCCTCAGCCCTGCACTGTGCGGGTGCACGGTGACGTCACCCGTGCACCCGCGCAATGCACTACTGGGAACGCTGAAGCCAGGAGAGGCTTCAGAAGAAAATGTGCAGTATTACCGCATTACCTGGCTTCAGCGTTCGGAAAGGGGCTTTGCCCTTGATCTTGGCATGGCACCCCCCCCCCCCCCCCCCGAACCCGCACAATGCATCCCTCACCCAGCGCCGGCGGCCAAACACGCACAATACACAGTGCAGCCTGCAGAGCACCAAGCCTAGGATACAGAGGGGCTCGGTCTCGGTGCTCTGCAGGCTGCACTGTGCAGTGAGTGCTCCGAGTCCCGACTACCAACTTGAAGGAGGGTGCAGATGCTGCGCTGCTGCTTGAGCCTGGGAGATGTTGCGCCGCTGCTAACGCTGGTAAGTAATAGAAATTGGGGGGGGGGGGGGGTAGGGGGAGGTGGGGTGCCGGCGCGCGTGAGGGGGGGGTGCCGCTGGAGGCCCGGGCTGAAAGACTTGGCGATGCTGCAAGCACACGGTAGGAACAACGTGTCTGGGCTAAGAATGGAGCGGATTTAGGGGGTTGTTCTGATTGATTCGCAAGGCTGCGAAATTGTGGTGATCACAGGGGTTGTTGTTTGGAAGGCTGCTACTGTAGTTTACATATGGAAAGGACTCAGGGGTTTTAGAAGTTGTCACATGGCTGATCTGTGCGCTTTCTGTCAGTACTATTCAATGATAGCAAGCGTTTCTCATCCAATAAAAGTCTTCCTGCAGTTTAGGGTACAGAAAAATGCCTGTACAGTAACATACCTCCCAACTTTTGAAGTTGGGAGGTCGGGACGTTTGCGCGGCGAAGCCGTTCGCGCTCCCGAAAAGGGGGCGCGGCCTCGAGAAAAGGGGGCGTGGCCTCACGGGGTGACGCGGACTCCGGCCCCATTTTCGCCGCTCGTCGGCGCTGAATAGACGCTGTGCGCATGCGCACAGCGTCTATTCTTGGCAAGCGTATTCGTATTCTTAATACGTATTCGTATTCTTAATATGAATGACTACGACTGCATACGGCTGTTTTTGCCGTATGCAACTTCGTGTTCCGGGGGATAATTTACAAAGCAGTCAAATACGACTGCTTTGTAAACCCCGATGGCGTATTCATTCGTATAAATTCGTATGAGCGGCCATATATACGGCCGCTCATACGAATTCGTATAGGCAGACAGATCCGTGCAGGTTTCAGTGTAAAAAAAAAAAAGGAAAATAAATAAACCGGCGTGGGGTCCCGCTCCCCCTTGCCCACTGGTTTAATAACCGCAAATCACGGGTCCGTGGTGAGGGGGCGGGGCTTAAATGACGCGATTGCGTCATTTTGGGTCATTTGGGAGCCAAGTGATGTCAGCATTGCCCCTGCCCCCCTGATGTATTGCATCTCCCGGCTTTTCCCGGAGAGGTGAAATTTAAAGTAGGCAAGTATGATTTCACCCCATATGACACCAGGTGTGGCAGCCATCTCAGCCACGGGAAGTTCATTTTAAACAGCAGTGATTTATCTAGACAAACATGGAGGCTTGCCCAGTTTTCTTGGCGTGCTGTTCGCAAATAGGTTTATTTATTTTCACCATGCTTGAATATAAGAAAAGTAGTAAATTAACTTACGGCCCGATTCATACCCTAACGCTGAAGTGTAGAAATCGCTATTTGACATTTGCAGCTTCAGAACTGGCCTGGGGGCAGGGAAGGACCATTGGGGGGGACTGAGAGTTTTGTGGGAGAGGTCCGGACAACGGGGCTGCTGGTAATGTGCGCGCACTTTGCTGTGTATTGAAACAATAAGTAACAAGTATTGACAACGGCTTGGGGGCTTACACATAAATTTACACCAATACAGTATCTCTGAATTCTATAATCATGCAGTGTTCTAGACTGGTTACTAATACCATTCAGTGAGCTGGGAGAAACCATGGATTGTTCCTGATACCCCTTTCAGACAGAAAAGTCTGAAAATCCAGTAAATACACAGCATTTCAAATGACCCCCCTTCACACAGAAGAACAAATTACTGGGTTGAACATTTCTATCCGGTAATTTGCTGAACAAAACGGGTATTTCTTCTGTGTGAAAGGGTCAACACAGGTCATAAATCGCGTGTCCTCGACCCTGGTCAATTCCAGGGTCGGAGACACGGGATTTACGACACGGTTGTTCCCTTTCACACAGAAAAATGACCCGTGTTATTCACCAAATTACCAGGTAGAACTGCTTCACCCGGTAATTTCGTTTTCTGTCTGAAAGGGGTTTAATGGGCCCCATACATCAGCAATCACAATTTATGGATTTTCAGATATAGGGATATTTTGGCCAGATAAATGGATTTTACAATCTATCTGACTTTGCCCACACATTACAGATTTATTTTAGTGATCGGCAGATTTTTCCATCTAAAGATTGCATCTTCATATCTGGAAATTGCCCCAATCGATTGTCATTTCAGCTGTTCATAATGTAAATAGATGAAGAAGACGAATTGGGAATGCCCACACATATAAAAAAGATCTGCAGATAATACCAGATTATTAAACATGTTTAAAAACCTGATTAAGCAATCGATTGGCGATTGCCAAAAGGGGGAGCCCACACATCTAAAATTAATTGTGGCAATCATCTCCATATCTGAAAATTGTCACAATTAATTGCTGATGTATGGGGCCCATTACTCTGTATTACCCCTCCTCCCATGCGCCTAAATCATACTTGCCTACCTAACCTCTCGATGAGGGAGATAATGCTCTGTTCCTGGACTTCCCTGGTAATGTATGATTGCCATCACCTGTGGTGAAACACCTTTCTTCTCAATTACCTAGCTCCCCACAGGTGATGGCAATCATACATTACCTGGGACGTCAGGTAGGCAAGTATGACCTGAATGGTATTACTAAACTAATTGAGCACCTGCCACTAGCTATGTGTATGTTGTGAGAGGCAGAAGGGAGCCCATATTAGGAGGAGATGCAGGTCCTGATATGCCACAAGGAGTATTATGGGGATGCATCAAGGTAGGTAGCTCTAATGCTATGTACACACGGGGGAGATAGGTGCTATAATCGCTGGGAATATGGTCGCAGGCCATATTGCCAGTGATTGGGAGTGTGCCCCGGCGATAAATCTCCGGGTGCGCGCTCCCATTTTCTGCCCCATTGTAATCGCTGGTCGCAGGAGCTTGCTCCTGCGACCAGTTAATTACCTCTGCGGCACCCCCAGCAGAGGTTTGTTTTCAACAGCGACCATCTCTGGTCGCTTGTTGAAAAAGAGACACTGAGCAAAATATTGTTCAGCAATATATTGCAAGCAATATATTGCTAGCAATATATCTCCCCCCGTGTGTACGCACCTTTAGTTTAGATATATTTAAGTAAGGAGCCATTGTCATGTGGCTCCTTGATGGATAATCGTAGACCCAATTTAGGTAACCGGTGGTGTGGGGTGCGGTGGACTGGTTTGGCTGGGTGGTTCTACTGTGGCACACCCCTACATTCTATTAACACGTTGCACAATTTTTTTTTTCTCACTAACACTATTTCTATAATATTTGAATTACACTTAATTTGGTACTTGTGGAGTATCACGGATCCCACGATGGGCATCGTATGCCAAAAAATCGCATCGCATGCGATCGCAAACGATTTTGCACTGAAAAGCATCCAAATGCATTGGAATTAGTATTAAACATGTTCAATGGCCCCCAACTGACATTTTTGAGGCTGTACCACCCCCACTATCAACGCGAACCCGAAGCGTGGCGAGCGCGGCGGTACGCGTCCTACGACCTTTTCATGTGTGGCGAGCGCAGCGAGCCACCGAGCCCGAAGCGTGGTGAGGGGACGCGGATACCTTCACAGGTATCCGCGTCCCCTCACGGGCTTCGGGCTCGGTGGCTCGCTGCACTCGCCACACTTTCTATTCTCGACTCCACGCCGACGTGGATAGTGGGGGTATGAAAAGGTTGTAGGACGCGTACCGCCGCCCCTCGTGGGTTCGCTGCGCTCACCACGCTTCGGGTTCGCGTTGATAGTGGGGGTGGTACAGCCTAAAAAATGCCAGTTGGGAGCCATTGAACATGTTTAATACTAATTCCAATGCATTTGGATGCTTTTCACTGCAAAATCGTATGAGATTGCATGCGATGCGATCGCATACGATGCGATTGCATACGATTTTATCAAAAAACTGCCAAAATCTGTAAAAATTGTTTCGCATCGCATGCCACTATATATGGCATGCGATGGCATGCAATGGGAGCCGTGATACTCCACAAGTACCCTTAATTTTATTTATTCATTATTTATTTTTTTATTTATCTATCTTATATAGCTTTGGCTTCCTACCTATTAATACTATAGTATTTTCACTGGTGTGCTGCTCTGGGCTTTCTAGCTTGTGCTGGTTTTTGGGGTGCCGCAACTAGATATGGCATTAGGGACCCCTAATAAACAGAGAAGCCTTGACTACGGCTTGGGGGCTTACACATAAATTTGCGCGAATATATGTAACCAATATCTCTGAATTCTATTATCATGTAGTGTTCTAGACTGGTTACTAATACCATTCAGCGCCGGGGGAGAGGGGGAGCCGCTGCTGTCACATTCAGATGCTGGTCAGTGCTGGACCCGCTGGAGCTGGGGCCAGCGCCAGGGGAGCCACTGGTGTCATTCAGCGCTCAGAATGGCGCTGGGCTGTAGCCAACAATTTATTCCCCCCGCTGGTTTTACGTTCAGCGCTGGAGCTGGGGCTAGCGCCGGGGGAGAGGGGGATCCGTCAATCTCCCACTGGTCTCTTGAGTAGCGCTGGAGCCGGGGCTGGGGCTTTAGGGGAGGGGAGGGGGGGAGCTGTTTCATAAGTATTTTCTTTGTATTATTTTATTAATCATTAATGACAGGGGAGCCAGCGACAAATTCAATGTTAAAATATAACTTTTATTGTTATTATCTAAAATTGCTGAAAGCCAGCGAAGTGTAGACAAACATATATACGTTCAAAAATCATAGAAATAAAGTGATTAAAATGTATATTGTACTGTGTGTGTGTTTTAGTCAGTTCTGTCCTCCTTATGTATCAGTGTATGATACTACAGAATTTATATTTCAAATATTAGGGTGTTATCTGTACAGGGTATCTACAGCACACAGAACATGGTGTTCATTTCAGTACTGTTGCTTTAATTTTACTTGTATCAATCTTATTAGTACTTGAGAGAAGCCAAGGTGGGGGGTTATGTGTACGGGGCTTACCATAACCTACATCTCTCCTTGAGGGGTTCCTGTTGAAGGACGTTCTACCTTTCATGGGTCTTGTCCTGTAGGAGCCTCCTCTTGATCCTCTGGTGGCGCTACTGTAGTCTCGGGCCGAACCATTGGCTGATGCAGCTCGACCCTCCAGAGGAAAGGGTCTTCTGGAGGATTGGGGGCCCTTGAGATCTGAGAAGGATCTACGGGCCTTATATCGTATCTTAACCTCGTTGATGAAATCTGGACCGAACAGGTGTCCATCTACCAGGTGCCTCAACGGGCTTAGGTGCGAGGTTAGTTAAACCTGCCTTTGTGAGCCAGCATACTCTGCAGGTATTCGTTAGGAAATCAAAGGTTTGGCCAATCATTAAAGTGGCTCTGCTAATAGCCTTTAGGAGAGCGTTCTTAGATGCTATTAAGGAATCTAAAGAACCGCCACATTCTCCCTCCTTTTCAGCTTTATCTAGGACAAAAAGGAGGGGACCAGCTGAGTCTGACACTTTCAGCTGTATCTTCCTTAGAAGTTTATCATTAGCGTCACTTTGGGTTCTTTCCCCTATCAGTGAGCTGAGTGCCGGGTCAATTTCGGGAGAAAATAGGGCTGGTATATCGGGTATGCCGGTATGGCTTCTTAGAACCATCTCATCCTCTTTCACCAGTGCAGTTCTAAATGCTAATTGGGCAAAATTGTAAACCTCTGAGCGTTCATTAAGTGCCCAATGAGAGGCGTATAATTTATTAGGTGGCGTTCTGCCCACTAATTGTACCCTGGCCATCTGCAGGTCGCTGTACTCGCCTCTTTTAGAGGATGCAGAAGTTCTAGTAACCTCCACTGACTCCCAGTCTACCTGAGGGGTATGTGGCTCACTATAATCGTGAGGTTTAGGCAGTGCTTGCTGCTTGCTGGAACCCTTATGGGACTGTGTCAGCGAATGCTGCCGTTCAGAGGCAGTGTATTTGTGCCGGCCGTGGGCAGAAGATGGTGGTATGTCACGCACCATATTGGGTATTCCGACTAAAAGAGACGTGTTCTTCCGTACGGGCGTCTCTGTCAGAAACATTGTCTGTATGTTTCTTTTTAGTGGTGTGTTTCCTCACCTTTTTCTGAGAAAACACTGAGGGAGACTGTTGCTGACCACCAGGTGGCTCCCTCTCAGACTGAGAGCTGTCCCTGCTCTCCTCAGAGCAGACAGGGACTGTGCTCTAGGTATGGCCATCGTTGCCATTGCCATCGATGGTTGCCAATTCTGCAACTGGCCATGCAATGGATGACCATCGATATTTTTACATATCGATGGTCATCCATTGTATTTGATTGATTGGCCTGTGGGCCAATCAAAACACAGGGGGCGGGGCTTCGCGGGTGTAGGGGGCGGAGCTATGCTCCATGTCCCGGCACTTTGAAAAAAAGAAAAACATTGTTTTGCTATTCCATCAATGGAGGGAAACCATCTGGTTCTCCCCCATCGATGGCAAAGTATTCGACATCGGCCATGAACCATCGATGATTTTGAATCGATGGTCGATGGCCATCCCTACTGTGCTCTTTTTTCTCTTTATAATTATTTCTTCTGAGGAGGAACTGTCCTCAGACTCCTGTTGCCTCCTCTTTCTCATCATTTTTGGCCACTTGCTGAAGGATGGGGACTGGTAAAGAGAGCTGCAGAGACAGACACTGAGTCCTCCATTCTGTCAGCTCTGTAGAAAAAACTAAAGCTAGGGGGCGGGATCCAGTGCTCCAGGGAGTGTGCGCATGCACATGACCGGTGCACGCGCATGACGCCCGGACCCGCTCCCTAGGTCAGGGGAAAGGTGAGTGAAAATTGTTTTCACTCTTACCTTTCCCGACGAACAAATAGGAAAGTGAGTGAGAAGAGGTGCAGGTATAGATGGTAGGTGAGTAAGAGAGCTGTAATTGAAATGCAAGAAGGGTGCTGTGAGAACAGGAGGGAAGAGGGCCCTGCTCTAAGGAGCTTACAGTCTAGAGGGAGGGGGAGACAGACAGGTGACATGAGGTGCAGGTAAGGAGACCCGAGGCAAGAAGTGAGCATGGCAGAGATGGTCAGAACATGAGGCAGCAGGTAGAGAGAATGGACAAAGTAGTCCTATCCCTCCTCCTAAAAACATTCATTTTAGTTTCACTTTTTCTTGTTGCAGGGAGAAGCATCTCTCTGAAGAAGCCATTCATTGCCATACTCTCCATGACGGTGTGTATAGTGCTGTTCTCAATATATTGGTGAGTAAATAAATACATAAATAAAGTAATGGTCGAGTATTTTGGTTCTGCAAGTACAAGGCAACAACTATGGCAGAAAATGTATCCCTGTGTCAGCGGCGTAGCTACATTTTGGGCGCCCCCCCCGCCGTTAGGGGGGGCGCCCCCCGCCGCCCATGCAAACCCCCCCAATCCCCCGCAGCCTTACCTTTCGTGCTGGTCCCGGCGGCTCCGTTCTTCTGCTGAGGACCACCACAAAATGGCCGCCCACATACAGCAGACAGTTTCTGTCTGCTGTATGGGGGCGGCCATTTTGTGGTGGTCCTCAGCAGAAGAACGGAGCCGCCGGGACCAGCGAATTAGGTAAGCCTGTGGGGGATTGGGGGTAGGTGTAACTATAGCACCGCAGCCCCCGGCGCCCCCATATGCACAGCGCCCCCCCACCCGTGGTGGCGGGGGCTGCGGTGCTATAGTTACGCCACTGCCCTGTGTATCGTAAGAAACATAGCAATTGGCCCATCTAGTCTGCCTCTTTTTTTAAATTGTTACCTCAAACCGTATTTGATCCTTATGTTTTTTGTAAGGATATCAATATGCCTATCCCAAGCATGTTTAAATTGTACTACTGTATTTGCATCTACCACCTCTAATGGGATCCCATGGAAATCCCCCGATGACGCGAGTGTGGGGGAAGGCAGCTGACATCACCGAATGTTAGCTGCCCACCCGCTTCCCGCACAGGGCGCGCTGAGATCTGAAACACCACAGAGGTGTGCTAATTGGGGTTTTGTGTAGACCCGCACAGATCCCACTTATTGTCTTTCAAGTGTTATTCAAAAAAAATAAATTATGTTCCCCTTTATATATTGAGGATGGTGCTACCCGTCTCTAGTTGTATATCCAACAATCAAAATAAAGAAAAAAGAATGAGACTCTATGGGTGCACTCTATAACTGTAGCTTAAGGGTTCCACTAAATATAGTATTTACAATAAAAAAATTAACTTTTATTATATCCCATAGGAAAATATTAGGATATCCGGCGAAATGCGCATTGGCCTGACTAGCCGTTGATATAGACTGTGTTTAACATGTGGCGTTTGGCGCTAAAATATTTAAGAGGACCATGCTATTAGCAGTGAATATTACAAACACAGCAAATGATCTGTTTAACTTGTACCGCTAAATGACTATGAAGGTAGTGAGGGGATACCCATGACACTATCGATGCATTGGTGAATTTATCTATACTAGCCTGAGGGACAAGACCACATATGTAGTGGCGACTGTTCTAGGAACTATTAAGAAGTATCTATATATTATCCATGGTTGCTACACTTGTGAATTGATACACATATTGGAAGGGACGATCTGCCATATATACATGCGGCACCGAACACATGTGTATTTAAATGGTGTGTCTGTCAGTTTAGATACGTTCCATATATAACAGTGATTGAACATCTGAGAATATCACAGCGGTCCAGCGGACACAGATCTGCTTGTGAGTATTAGACAATAGGATCGTTTGAATACATCCTGTTAAGCCAGGGGTGGGGAACCTCAGGCCCGGCGACCGTATGCGGCCCCCGTGGCCAGTCTGAGTGGCCCTCCCACCCGCCCCGTGGCTTTGCCAGGAGTCAAGTACAGGGGAATCTCGCGAGAGAACGGTAGTTTTTGAGAGATTCCTCCTAATCAACAGCAGCCAGAGACTGTCAATCCTTTTCAGCGACAGCCGCTGGAGCGTGGGACGGCTGCGCAAGGACAATTTGTAAGAAAACTTTTTACATATGGCCTCCAAAAGATTTTTTCCCCCTACAAACAGCCCTTGGCACTAAAAAGGTTCCCCATCCCTGTGTTAAGCCATTCACAGGCTATGTAGATTATTACAGGCTGTGTTCAAATAATTTGATACAAGAACATTCACAATTGTTGCAGATTGTATAAATTGTTACGAGATCACTCACTATACTTCAAGCGGATACAAGTTTATTTATGTGCCAACCATGGTCACTCGGTGTGAAATCACACCTATTAATGTCATCATATGCCACAATAGCAATATATAGCTAATTCAACGTTCACAGTCTTTCATATCACGGCTCCACGGTTATTAAACCATTTTTAAACACATTTTTTCTATTCTTTATTCACTTGCTTTTAATCATTCTGTATTTTAATTGTTTGATTGTGAGACCTCCCACATAATTTGTGGGTGGGTACCACATTTCCAATATTTTCCTATGGGATATAATAAAAGTTCATTTTTATTGTAAATACTATGTTTAGTGGAACCCTTAAGCTACCGTTCTAGAGTGCACCCATAGAGTCTCTTTTCTTTTTTCTTTCTTTTGATTGTTGGACACAACAGAGGTGTCTCAGATCTGCGAGTGCTGGAGAAATTATTCGATGGTCTCCGACCATTAAATGATTTCTCCACCGCACCCAAGGCTGTGAATGGATGATTATGCAAATCATCCAGCTGTGTGGGGGTTTGTGGCAGGCAAGGAGGGGGGCGGGCGGATGGCATCTGGGGGACTCGCAAGGCTGCGAAATTTGTAGCCTTGCAAGTCAACCAGAATAAGGGCCATTGTTCACTCTAGCACCCTGCACCTTTCACAACATGTGCAGTTCCCCTTCCTGCCTGGGGTGTCACTGTCTGCTTTGGTGCTTCTAGTAAGGTCTGGTCTGTGTTAAGATATTTTAATTATGTTTTGTTTTATTAAAATAAGCTAAAACCTTTGTATTGTTGCCTAGGCGCAGGGATACAGGATGGCATTCGTTTACTGTCTTTTCCTGCAAACAAGGGTAAGTGTACATACATATATACAGTATATACTGTATTGTGGTCAGTCTCATAACCGTGCCGGCTGTGCACTTATTCTAGGGAGATCTCATTGTCATTTCCTCCCAGTGGGCCCCGTTGCCTGGGTCCCTACCTCCTCCTCTAGGAATCTGGTTCCAGATTGGGCATTTTCATTCTACATGGGTATGGGTCATACGGTTGACGCAATGAAGGTTGACATACATCAGGGCGACCACTGAAGGTCGACAGAGCTTGGGTGGGCACATGAAATATGTTGACATGGCTATGGTCCTACACAAGCATTAGGTCATCATGAGTTTCTCACATTTCTTTTGTCCCAAATGTCGACATGTCTCTGCGTTTGCCATGCTTCCGGCAAAGAGCCTCGCTGCGCTGGGCACACTATTATATTCTCCCACCATGCCCCAGTGGATGGTAGGGTATGAAATGGTGCCTGTTGGTACATGTCGGCTAAATTTTGAAAACTCATGTCGACCTTTTGACTGTAGATCTTCCCATTGTCTTAGCCATGTCAACCTATGTCAATTGTCGATCTAAGCCCTGTCGACCTTCAGTGGTCAACCTAATATATGTCGACCTCGTGACCGTATCCCTTCTACATTATACATATGTTACGTTATACAGCATCGGACTATGATATATTTTCTACAATACATTAAAATGGTAATTTATCATGCGTAGACTTGTCCGTAATGGTTGGCCAAGCATCTGTGTTGGCTGGCCACACTGTCTCTGGTGGGCCCATCATGCCCTGTCTGATGTGTGTGTGTGTCCACCCGAGCCAAAATCCAGAGATTCCATTGTCAGATCTCACGGTTTTGGTTCCACTTTCAAAAATCCCATTGAAATCAATGGGTGGCAGTTGATTGGCTGAGAGCAGTGATAAGCGGCTCTCTCTTCCAATCAGAGGTTCCCCTTTGACTTGTATAAGGGTGCTACTTTGTGGTGTACTGTAACTGATGTGTATTTGTGCCGCTGCTCTGTCACTGGGGCCTAATTCAGACTGGTCTAAATTCTGCCCCTTTTCCAATGGTGTGAGTCTGCACATGGGCAAATATATGCATGTACAGACCCCCTGCGCAAACACCTTCGGCAAGTATCACAATCGCTGAGGCGTTTGCACGGCCAGGGGCGGGCAAAGGCTGGCAGTAGAAGTTTATTGGGCATTCCCCTGGGAACACAGGCAGGGCGGTGCCTGCTTGGGGTGGGTGGTTGACGTCACATGACATCAGTGCTTACCCCATTTTCGGGCATCTCCGGCGGCAATGATTTCTCGCCCCTTGCAAGGAGATGTGTTCTCGTACACAGCGCATACTAGTGAGGGGATGTGGGCGATAGTCATTTGGCAGGACATCTCTGATCTATACGCAAACAGGTCTGAATCAGGCCATTCGTGTCACCCGCCAAATCACTGCCGCTTTTAGCCAGAATGTAAAACAATAATGTGACATGTGAGGTGGTCAAACCTGTCTGCAAATGACTGGAAATTTATTTTAGTGAGGTGAATAATAATCTAGGGGCAAAAAAAGACCCAGTTTATGTCTTTTCTTTTGTCATATTTTAAAAAAACTCCATTTTTGGCCTTATCAAATCCAAAGCTGTATCAGAGCCAGATCCAGGACAAATGGTGCAGCACACATCTCTTATTTATGTATGTATGTAGCTATCTATCTTATCACGCAGCGACACTCAGAGGAAGAAATAACAACTCAACAAATGTTGTAGTTATCAACATTTCAATATATATATCAGGGTTGCCTACCCTCCCGGAATGGGCGGGAGTCTCCCGAAAATCTGGTCCCCCTCCCGGCCCCCCGGAAGGGTGGGCAACCCTCCCGGATTCAGGGGGGACCCCCGCTGCGCCCCCGATCGCGGCATTTAAATGCCGCAATCTGCGGGTCTCAGAGGAGGGGACGGAGCTAAAATGGCAAAATTGCATCATTTTAGCCCCGCCCCCTCCATGGAGATACGCAAATTCACCTGTTTACCGTCGTGGGGGCGGGGCTTAGTGACGTCACACTCAAGCCCGCCCTCCCCGAGCAGCTGCTGAAACTCTCCTCTCCGGGCTTCTTCCAGAGAGGAGAATATTAAAGTCAGCAACCCTGATATATATGCACACGCACACACACTATAGCAGTATTAATAATCAACTCTCATAATTGCTTCTTTGCAGTATCTCAGATGAAGATCTAGCAGAAGAAATGATACTTCAGAGGTAATCATTTACAGTGGCAAACGCAGGAGTTTTAGAGGGGGGTTTCCAAATGTAATCCAAAATCTCACACTCACGCTGGAGTAAGTACAGGAGTCTGGGGGAGTGATAAGAATATTGGTCTTTTTATACACAGGATACAATATGGGATACAGTACTAATATTTAACAGTACAGATGGTCTATGGTATATAGGCTGTTTCAAACATTTAAATAAGATACGTGGGTGGTCAGGAAAAGGTTAACATGACATTATAAATAAATACACAGACATAATAGAACCAGTACTGCACATTCTCCCACCTCATGTTACGGCTCCTGTCTCTTCCTCCTGGCAGCTACTCTCTGGTCTATTGTGATGTTTCAGGGCTCAGATCCACACATACAGCAAACTTGGCATGTGCAGCAGCTCTGCTCTGTCCCTTACACTGCATGATGTGGTAGTGATCATATTATATACCAGCGCTGTTGTCATAATTTAAGTCACTTGCCAAGAGGAAGGGGATTCTGTGCAACCAGAACACCCCCCGCGTATACCAATGATCTATTAGATAATGTAACGTTACTACTCTGTACCAGCATCAACTTCCCCACGGCTAATTATCAGCTTGGACCTATTCAATTAGGGTCATCAACCCTGCGCTTACCAAGAAAATGTCATTGCACCCTCAGCAACTATGAGGAGAAATCCACGGTAAATCCACACAAGGAAACCCATAGATTCCAGCACCTTACACGGAAACTATGGGTTACTGCTTGTTACCTGAGGGTTCACTGAGTGTCGGAAAAAAAAAATTGAATAGATGTGGAGGTAAAACTTGAAGCTTTTCCCCGCATAGTAACCCCCCCCCCCCCCCCCCTTAATGTTTCCTGCTGTAATTGTTGTCTACATCGGGCATAGACAAACTATTAGGAAATGCTACAACTATGGCAAGGCATGCTGGGATTTGTAGTTTCATAACAGCTGGAGGGCCACAGTTTGGACATGCCTGGTCTACCTGATATATGTAGGCTTGTAACTTCTAATGAATTATCTCTTTGTAGATATAATAACATCTCCAGAAGACTTGCTGTAAACTTATTTTTTAATGTGAAACTTCAGAGGTAAGATAACAACATTTGTACCATAACAAAAAAATATATATACACACACACACATGTGTGTGTGTGTGTCAAAAAGTATACACAAGTTATTCATATTTTGTTGGTCTGTATGTTGACATAGGTTGACATAAAACCTGTATGAGTGTACCACGTCCCCTTGCATGGCACGCTGCGCTCGCCATGCTTCGGGCATGGTGCCTCGCTATGCTCGGCACACTATTTTATTCTCCCTCCATGCCCTAGTGGATGGTAGGGCATGAAATTCCGCCTATCGGCACATGTCGGTGCGACAATGACAGTCGAACGTAGTACCGCATTTCCTCGCTACGCTCGCCATGCTTCGGCACACTATTATATTCCCCCACCATGTCCACTGGGATGGTAAAGTATGAACAAGTTAAATGTCGGTATTTTGACTGTCTGTATTTTAAATGTCGGTATTTTGACTTTGTCAGTATTTGACCTTGTCAGTCAATGGTTTTCGGTATTTTGACCGTCGGTATTTTGATTGTAGGTAAATTGACTGCATCCTATTCACCCATGAGTGTCAGGGACAAATGCAGGATTTCTGAGGGGGGGTGTATGTATGTATGTATGTGTGTATGTGTGTGTGTGTGTGTGTGTGTGTGTGTGTGTGTATATGTATATATATATATATATATATATATATATATCTCCTATATATTTGGCTACATCTGTCACTCAAAGTGGGTGTCTGTGTCTATAACGCTCTGTTCCTGGACTTTCCTCTTAATGTGTGATTGCCTTCATCTGTGCTGAACACCTTTCTGAGAAATTAACCTGTTTAAAACAGGTGATGGCAATCATACATTAAGGGGAAGTCTAGAAACAGAGCATTGTGTCCCTCCTGGAGAGGGTCATGTTGGGAGGTATGTGACAGAGAACCAGCCCAGTGAGCCCACAGACAGTGCCAGACACCCACTGCCTTCCCATGTTGCCCAGCACTGCTACTCCACAGCCACCAGGTGAGCGCCCCCCTCCCGCGATTTGCGGCAAAACCTCCCCCCCCTCCCGCGATTCGCGGCAAAAACACCCGCTCCCCCGTGACCCCCCCTACCGCGATTCGCAGCAAAAACACCCCCCGCGACCCCCCCTCCCGCGATTCGCTACAAAAAGAACCCCCCCACGACCCCTCCCGCAATTCGCGGCATAACCACCACCCCGCGACCCTCCTCCCACGAATCGCGGCAAACCCTCCCCCGTGACACCCCCCCCCCCCGATTTGCGGAAAAAACACCCCCCCCGCGACCTCCCTCCCGCGATTCGCGGCAAAAAGAACCCCCCCGCGACCCCCCCTTGCACGATTGGCGGCACCCCCCCTGCCACCCCCCTCCCGCGATTCACGGCACCCCCCCCGCAATTCGCAGCAGCCCCAGGATTAAATGGCACATGCAAAACACTGACATGGCTATGGTCGACAATGAAAAAGGTTGACATGAGTTTTTGAAGATTTATTTTTAATTTTTTTTTTTTTTCATATTCATTGTCATGTGTCGACATGGACACCAATGAAGTGGCACACTTATGTCAACATTTACATGTGTTGACCTTTCTGTGTTGATTTTTTCTTGTGGCGATTCGCGTCACACCCCCCCGCAACCCCCCCTCCCGCGATTCGCGGCACCCCCCGTGACCCCCCACCTCCCGCAATTCGCGGCAACCCCCCACCGGAACCCCTGTGAACCCCGCCCTCCCGTGATTCGCGGCACCCACCCCCGCGACCCCCCCTCCCGCAATTTGCGGCACCCCCCCGTGATTCGCGGCAGCTCCAGAATTAAATTGCACATGGAAAACACTGACATGGCTATGGTCGACAATGAAAAAGGTTGACATGAGTTTTTGAAGTTTTTTTTTTTCATTTTTTGAATATTTTCATATTCATTCTCATGTGTCGACATGGACACCAATGAAGTGCCACACTTATGTCAACATTTACATGTGTTGACCTTTCTGTGTTGATTTTTTCTTGTGGCGATTTGCGTCACACCCCCCCCAACCCCCCCCCCCCCCCACAACCCCCACTCCTGCGATTCACGGCACACACACACACACACCTCCCCCGCGATTCTCGGCACCCCACCCCGTGACCCCCCCTCCCGTGATTCACGGCACACCCCCGCGACCCCCCCTCCCATGATTCGCCGCAACCCCCGCCCCGTAACCCCCCCTCCCGCGATTCGCGGCACCCACCCCCACGACCCCCCCTCCCGCAATTCGCGGCACCCCCCCCCCCGCGATTCGCGGCAGCTCCAGAATTAAATTGCACATGGAAAACACTGACATGGCTATGGTCGACAATGAAAAAGGTTGACATGAGTTTTTGAAGTTTTTTTTTTCATTTTTTGAATGTTTTCATATTCATTCTCATGTGTCGACATGGACACCAATGAAGTGCCACACTTATGTCAACATTTACATGTGTTGACCTTTCTGTGTTGATTTTTTCTTGTGGCGATTCGAGTCACACCCCCCCGGAACCCACACTCCCGCGATTCACGGCACACACACACCCCCCCGCGATTCTCGGCACCCCACCCCGTGACCCCCCCTCCCGTGATTCGCGGCACACCCCCCGCGACCCCCCCCTACCATGATTCGCCGCAACCCCCGCCCCCGTAACCCCCCTCCCGCGACCCCCCTCCCGCGATTCTCTGCAATCCCTCCCCTCCCGCGATTCGCAGCATCCACCCCCCCACAGCCCCCCCTCCTGCAATTCGCGGCACCCCCCGCGACCCCCCCTCCTGCAATTCGCGGCACCCTCCGCGACCCCCCCTCCCGCGATTCGCGGACACCTAAGTTGCAATACAGGGCATCTTTCATACAATTCTAACCATATTTCTCATATACAAACGTTCACAAATTAAGGGGGCGCAGCCCCTTACGACGGTGTGAAGAGCGCCCGTAGGGCGCGATGAATCACCTAGTATCTTATATATTTGGCTACATCTGTCACTCAAAGTGTGTCTGGAGCTGTAACGCTGGGTTGTGGACTTCCATCTTAATTTATGATTGTCATCACCTGTTTTAAACAGGGTAATTGATAAGAAAGGTGTTTAAGCACAGGTGATGATAATCCATAAATTAAGAAGAAAGTCCAGAAACAGAGCAATGTGTCCCTCCTGGAGAGGGTCATGTTGGGAGGTATGCACCTCCCTTCCTCCCCTCCCATTCACGGCATCCCCACGATTAAATGGCACATGCAAAACACTGACATGGCTATGGTCGACAATGAAAAAGGTTGACAAGATTTATTTTTCACTTTTTCAATGTTTTCATATTCATTCTCATGTGTCGCCATGGACACCAATGAAGTGCCACACTTATGTCAACATTTACATGTGTTGACCTTTCTGTGTTGATTTTTTCTTGTGGCGATTCGCGGCACCCCCCGCGACCCCCCTCCCGCGATTTGCAGCACACCCCCCTCCTGCGATTCGCGGCACCCTGGGCCCCCCCTCCTGCGGTTCACGGTGCCCCCCACGACCCCCCTACCGCGATTCCCCACCCCTGACCCCCCCTCCTGTCATTGCGGCAACCCCACGCCCCCGCGACCCACCCTCCCGCGATTCACTGCAACCCCCCGAGCCCCCCCTCCCACAATTCGCGGCACCCACACACCCCCCCCGCGACCCCCCCTCCCGCAATTCACGGCATCCACCCACGACCTTTCCTCCCGTGATTCGCGGACACCCCTCACCTCCTCCCTCCCCCCCACACCCCCGCGCGCTATTTACAGCAACCCCAGGATTAAATGGCACATGCAAAACACTGGCACGGCTATGGTCGACAATGAAAAAGGTTGACATGAGTTTTTGAAGATTTATTTTTCTTTTTTTGAATGTTTTCATATTCATTCTCATGTGTCGACATGGACACCGATGAAGTGCCACACTTATGTCAACATTTACATGTGTTGAACTTTCTGTGTTGATTTTTTCTTGTGGCGATTCGCGGTACCCCCCGCGACCCCCCCTCCCGCGATTTGCAGCACACCCCCCGCAATTCGCGGCACCCCCGGTGACTCCCGCGATTCGCGGCCACACCCCGTGACACCCCCCCCCTCCTGCGATTCGCGGCACCCGCGACCCCCTCCCACGATTCGCGCCAACCCACCGGGCCCCCTCTCCCGAGGTTCACGGTGCCCCCCACGACCCCCCCTACCGCGATTCCCCACCCCTGACCCCCCCTCCTGTCATTGCGGCAACCCCCCGCCCCCGCGACCCACCCTCTCGCGATTCACTGCAACCCCCCGCGCCCCCCCCTCCCGATTCGCGGACACTCCTCCCCCCCCCCCCCACCCCCGCACGCGATTCACGGCAACCCCAGAATTAAATGGCACATGCAAAACACTCGCACGGCTATGGTCGACAATGAAAAAGGTTGACATGAGTTTTTGAAGATTTATTTTTCTTTTTTTGAATGTTTTCATATTCATTCTCATGTGTCGACATGGACACCGATGAAGTGCCACACTTATGTAAACATTTACACATAACTTCCACCACTGGGGAGTCGCTGACGCTGTTTTGCCCACATGCCCCTATCATGCCTCATAGCCCAGCCTCCTGCTCTCATGCACCCGGACTCCCACCCAGTAGGAGGAGACACTGACTAAGGGCCACCATCCTGTACTCCTGTACTGCCACGCTGGACCCTCACCTACTGGCAGAAGCTGCACAGTATCTCCCACCCTCCTCTTTAGTCCCCCTTATGCCCACACACCCCTATCACTACCCAGCCTCCTGTTTTCCTGTGTCGTGACCTCCGCCAGTGGGGAGCCGCTGACTCAGAAACACCCTACTATACTATTGCACACACACAAACACCTAAACAACATGCACACACAGCCCCCCCCCCCCCCCACACCCACAAATGTCACTGTACCATCCACACTATCAATGTACATCTTACTCTGTAACCGCTTTTTAATTAAACAAAACAATACACACCCCCTTCAACATCATATGCTCTCTATTTAACACATTTCACCTACTGTATAACTCAAGTTGCAATACAGGCCATCTTTCATACAATTCTAACCATCTTTCTCATATGCAAATGTTCACAAATTAAGGGGGCGCAGCCCCTTACGACGGTGTGAAGAGCGCCCGTAGGGCGCGATGAATCACCTAGTGTGTATATAGGTGTGTGTGTGTATGTATGTATGTATGTATGTATGTATGTGTATATATATATATATATATATATATATATATATATATATATATATATATATATATATATATATATATATATATATATATATATATACACCTATATACAGTTTGCACTTTTATATGGCTGGCTGTACCTCTGGGTGGATGTGATTTTTCAATGCAGTCTTCATTCCTGTGCCTGCTGCTGGCCCAGGGCAGGAGGCGTAGCCCGCCACTGTCATGTATGTAAAATGGAGCCGCCTAGCCGAGTCTGCTCGAGGCTGAGCGTACCCCGGGTCTTACATGGCGGGTGCGCAGCCTTCTTTTAGCAAGTATCGGCGCCTAGCGGAATATCGCCGGTTCTGGGGAAAGCAACCCCACTCGTCTGCATACAGCCACAACAGGGACAACGGAGCTGGGTAACCTGCCTGTGAAGGGAAGAAGCGCTAAAGTGACAGCTAAGTGACTTCACGGCCCTTTTTGCAGACTTACCCCCTTTTATGCCGATTGGCAGGCGGGACATTGAATCCCACCTGTGGATAAACAGTCAAGGGGAGTGAAAGCAGGCCAGGGTCCCGACTGTCGGGACATACTGACAGCTGGGACTCAGGGCTGAATAAAGTATTCAAAAAGCAGCCCCTAACTGCCATGGCACAGGCTGTGTTTGAAAAATTATAGTTAAGGTGGCCACCCGGGAACCTCACAGTTGGCAGGACTGATTACCGTATGCAGTCCTTTGGCACACACGCTATTTTCAACAGCAGCAAGTCACTGGTAACTGATCGCGCATTTAGTGCACGCAACTAATATTGAATATTCGCCTTTTTTGTAACCAGACTAACCCTCTCCGTACCCTTCACGTGCATTATGACATCTGCCTCCGGTCTTTTATTTATTTTTTTGTGCAGAAATAAAAGACTCCTACGGTGGGGAAAAGGGTTTGACTGCATTAAACCGAATGTATTCTCGGAATAAACATAGAATAATGTCTGTAGTGCTGCTAACACTGTTTTCCTTCAAATATTTTTAGAATGCATTATGACAAGCCTGACGCCCTCAAACCACCGTAAGTTTTAATATCAAGATGTTCATTTTTAGTAGCTAAAAAAGTAGTCTACAAACACAGGATATGGGATGCAGTGGCTAGGTCAAGACTTATGTCGACATCAAAATGTTGAATCCTCCGAATGTCAACATGTTTACAATGTCGACACTTGAAATATTGATATTCTCATGAATATTAACATAACGCTGCAGGAGGGGAGGGTTAGGCTGTGAGTGGGGAGGGTTGGGCTTGGTTGCAGGGGATTAGGATTAGTAGTAGGGTGAGAATATGCCCCAGAATGCCGCTTGGCATCGATGAAAGATATATAGTGCAACAACGTCTTTTTAAAATAAAAATAACATTTATTTATTTTATCTTTCATCGAGTCCCTAGGGAACGTGTATTTGGAAAATCATGTTGGATTAAAATAAAAAAAGTCCCATTGATATGCGCATTTATTCCAATGGAATGTGAGTGAATTGAATAAAAAACACAATCTCACGTTTAAACATTGCTGCACTATGGTCCCTTTTTTTGTTTGAGTTTCTTTTAGATTCGAGAGACTCCATTATAGAGTCTATTGTAAGTGTCTAGTGTAAGTGATTTGTACAATCTTTATATGAAACTCGCCAGTGGATTTGCAAAAAAATTCTTGTTGTACACCGCTCCAAGCATGACCGCGGTGACCTGAAAGTCTCTGCTGAAGATGTCAATGACATTATAAGACGCTAAGTCCCTGATAATCCACCTGGGAAGGTTTGCCAACATTCTATTGTGTGTGTGTATATATATATATATATATATACAGTGGTCGAAGTGGGGCGGTATACGGGGGTATGGCATACCCCCACTTTAATCTGAAGATAAAAAAAAAAAGTTTTTTTTCCCCCTCAGGATGCTCTCTGATCACTCAGCAGCACATATTGTGCTTTTGTAATACCCCTGTACAACGGGACAGTCTGGCAGGGGACGTTGATGGACAGGGGGGTGTCCGAAGGTGCGCACTATATTCACGCTTTACTTTTCCATACCCCCACTTCAAAATTTCCATACCCCTACTTCAAAATTTCCACTTCGACCACTGTATATATATATATATATATATATATATATATATATATATATATATATATATATATATATATATATATATTTATTTAGACAGAGGTAGAAAGATAGAAAGAGAGAACACATATTTCAGAACTCCATTACAAGAGAGATATTGGGGCAGATTTATTAAGCCTTAAAAATAGATAAATGTAAGGGTGATAAAGAGAGATAAACGCCCAGCCAATCACCTGCTAACTGCCATGTTAAAGGCTGTGTTTATAAAAAGTCAGTAAGGAGCTGATTGGCTGGACGTTTATCTCTCCTTATCACTCTTAAATTTATCTCTTGTTAAGGCTTAATACATCTGCCCCATTGACAGTTTTCAATTAACTAATTTAAACTTCCAGGGGGAGGAGAAGTGTCCCCTTGGGAGCAGGAGCCCGGCAGCAGATGACTCCATTGCCTCCCAGAGTTCTGCCTCTGGCCAGCACTGTCCACATGATCATTGTTGACCTTGTATACTAGAACTAAGGATATACAGGTTGTGGATTGATAGATCTACTGTGTCTAGATAGACCGTCAGTAGGTCGACATGCAATCAAAAAGTCAACGGGGTCAAAGAGTCAAAAGTTGGACGTGAGTTTTTTTTACATATTTGGGTGTCAGTGTCAACATCTGTCGACATGGACCCTCCATTAGTTTAATGCTTCGCTCACCATTCTTCGGGCACGGTGCCCTGCTACGCTCGGCCCACTAGTATATGCTCCCTCCCCAAATGGATGATGACATTTTTTGACCATGTCGACCTTTTGATTGTCCTTTTTTTTTTTTTACCTTTTGACTGTCTATCTAGACACTGTAGTTCTATCTACATACCGGATATACATCAGTACTATGATAAATATTGGATTGCTATGGGCTGCAGTTAGAGAGGTACTCTACCTCATTCCTCTTTATATCTCTACCAAGGTTTGATACATCTTCTAATCAGGAGTGACAGAAGGTTTACACAGACACCCAGGGCAGCCGAGAGGAATGCCGGGTCCCGGTAAAATTTTGGGGGTTGGCCTAAGTGCGGAAGGTGTGGCCACCTCCCGCGCTTAGGCCATGCCCACAAAATGTATAGAGGGTTTAGAGTTGCTGCCCGGGAGGGATGGAGGGGGAAGGGAGGGGTCAGAATAGGGCCCCTGTCGGGCCCCTCCAGCAAGCCCGGGCCCGGGTACTTAGTACCTGTTCCCCCCCTCTCGTCTGCCCTGCAGACACCATGGTGACCGGCGGAAGAGATGAAAAACCTTTTTTTATTAAACTGTAAACTGTTTAAGCAGCATGTGGTGTAGACGTTCAACAGGTAGTATCAAGGCAGTGGTGACCCTATGTAGGTGAGGGGGGCGCAGGCTGCACCTGGTTGGGGTGTAGATATCCAAAAGGGAGTATTTAGGCAGTGGCGACACTACATAGGTGAGGGAGGTGCAGGCTGCACCCAGGTGTCAACCACCAAGGGGTGACGCTAAATGCAGTCTCCTCCTCAGTGACAGGAGCCAGGTGCTACCCTATACCATTACGTGCTGCACCAGGCTGAAGGAAGGTACATCAGGCAAACAGACTCCGGGCGGAGCTGGAATCTCTTTTAAGCCCAAATATCACCTGCACCAGATGTCAGCAAGCTTAGTTATGTCTCAATGTCTAGAACGTGCATTAATCCGGTCCCTGACGTGGAAAGTAGGTGGGATCTGTCCCCTTCTAGCAGCATTTCGTAGTAAAATGTTTACCTCCTGTTTAAATATAATTTAATGGAATGCTGATATTGCTTCAAAGCTGATTGGTTGCTAGGAACTATTGCTCCACTGGTTCATTTCTCCAATCTTATCTACTCCTCCCACAGGTACCTACTGTACATGCAGATAGAGGGGAATGATACATTTTAGGCGAGATTTAATGCCCCCATAGTTCAGCGGCAGTGAGAGATGTCCATTTTTTTGAAGTGGAATTAACTTACAAGGCATGGTTTTTGTAAGTTAATTCCCCTTTTAAAAGACATCCAAGTTTGGCGGACATCTCGCACTGCCACTGAACTCAGGCGGCATTAAATTCCGACCAATGTTTCTTTCATCTTAGCAGTGGGCGTCTATAACAGCTGATAAAGCAGAACCTCTCTTGTTGTCTTATTACTGAAGATGTTCTATTTGGAGGAAATAGGATTAACTGTAAACACACCTTATTTAAACTGACCTTGATTCGTCTTCCCAGGAGAAGTGATGTACTGATGGTAACGCCTTGGTTTGCACCTATTGTTTGGGATGGAATATTTAACAGGGATATTCTGGATGCACAATTCCATCAGATCAATGTCCGCGTTGGTCTAACAGTATTCGCTATTAAAAAGTAAGTTACAAGAGTATCTTTATCTTTGCAGAGTCCCTGCTTTTGGATACCCCTGATATAGCAGATAGGGGTCATGTTCTGGGTAATCTTGCACCCTGATTTCTTTTCCCTTTCATCCAAGAATGCCAAAACGTACAGAAACTCTGGACATGTACAGTCCCAGAGATGTGTATTACTTTTACTGTAGTGTGCAGGGGCGCACCCAAGGTGGGTTTCTGACTAGTAGCAACACCCCATGCCAGGCTGATTTAATGCATGACCTTGACATTTTTGTTTTGTGAGACCTAGGGCTTTGTCTCTGTCTCTTCTGGCTGATTACATGCATACAGTGGGTACAATGCAATGCATACAGTGGGTACAATAGGTAGGTGCCAATTCAGACCCGTTCGCTGGGGGGTCCCCACTCCTCCAGGGTCCCTGCCTGGGCTAACCAGCCACAGGGATCAATGCTTTGGCCGGGGAAACTTACATAAAAAGTTTCCCCCTGCTGTGGCATTACCCTGTTGGCTCTTTGGGCCTGGTGTTGGTTGCCAAAATATGGGGGACCCCTAGTCATTTTGTCCCCCGTATTTTGGGAACCAGTACCGGACCTTGAGCCTGGGGCTGGTTTTAGAAATCCTGGGGATCCCCTATGTTTTTGCTCCCCTGAATTTCTAAAACCAAGACCGGTTCTTTGAGGGGCTGGTTATGCTAAGGAGGTGGGACCCCGCACATTTTCCTGACTTAAAATAGGACCTTAACGCATTTTTCACCCGCAAATTCACATCCCATTAAATATCGATGTCGATTTATTTATTTTTTCAAATAATTCCCGATTTTGGAAAATGCTGTTTTTGTAGTTTTACCCGCAATGTCAAGGGATATATTTACGAGCTCAATTTAATGTATCATTTGTATGTAGGTTTATATTTTATTTTAACCCTTTGAATGCCAACGTTTCTGTTTTTAGATCCTCAAAATATCCATTAAAATTGCCAGCACCGCTCACAATGACTGTTCTTTTTTGGGTACAATATTTAAGTATACTTCAAGTATGACTTGGCTGTTTTTGTATTTTTTTTATACTAAAAGAACAGTCGCTGTGAGTGATGCTGGCCTTTTTAGCAGATATTTTGAGGATCGTTTACAGCAACGTTGGTTCAAATACATTTTTGTAGAACTATAAAGTTTCATAGTATACCATTTTAAAACTTTGCTGACTGACAGGTCTCCATACCCTAAAAGCTCAACTTAAATGTTTAGTTGTCTAGTTCTTAAATTTTCCCTGTACATATTGAATTTGACATTGCTTTATTATTAAATAAAGATATCCCTTTTCATATATTCTCCATTAACACTACATAGTTTTTCCCTAAATCCTCACATTGTGTATTTTGTTTTATAACATTCTCACATTTCCTTTGTTTTGTTCTCTTTTTAGATACATCATGTTTTTAAAAACATTCATTGAAACAGCTGAAAAGTTCTTCATGGTAGGCCACAAAGTCAACTATTATGTCTTCACCAATCATGCCAACAAGGATTTCAACTTCACTCTTGCCGAGGGGCGGCAACTGGTCATTCTGGAGGTACCCGCCTACAAAAAGTGGCAAGATGTCACCATGAGGCGGATGGAGATGATACGAGACTTTTCTATGAAGCGGTTTATCAATGAAGTAGACTACTTGGTGTGCGTAGATGTAGACATGGCTTTCCACGATGATGTTGGGGTGGAGATCCTTAGTAACGTCTTTGGTGCTTTACATTCAGGATTCTTTATGGAATCGAATAAGAAGTTTACCTATGAGCGAAGGCCACAATCCATAGCCTACATTCCACCTGGCTTTGGTGACTTTTATTACGCTGGAGGAAATTTCGGTGGTGTAATAGAAGAGGTCATCAAATTGACAAATTACTGCCACAATGCCATGATGATGGACAAAGAGAAAAACATTGAGGCCCTTTGGCATGATGAAAGTTATCTAAACAAATATTTTTTATCCCACAAGCCAACAAAAATCCTCTCTCCTGAATATATTTGGAACAATTATAATGGTTCTCCAGCTGTTATTAAAACCAAGAGGTTTGTTTCTATAGAGAAGAATTACAATGAAGTCCGATTCAGGCGGGAACTCAATGACCAAGAGATGGATAATACTTCTAAGTCATGATATCTATTAAAGAGGATGGAAATAGGAAATTTGCTTTAATGTTACCCCATTGGACAAAAAGATGAGGCTGTACCTTAGTTGTACAATGATATTTCACAGAATTGTATTTTCTTTCTGTTGTATTTATTTCAGTTTTTTTTTTATAGTTGCTCATTCTTGTTATTCTATCTTATATTATATATACCCCAGGGCTCGACAAATCCCGGTCGCCAGGTCGCCATGGCGACCAGATTCTGCTTCCTGGCGACCAGATTTTTTTTTTTAATGGAGAAAGCAGAATCTGGTCGTGGCAGCCCGACCTCCCCCGCACACAGCCCACTGAAGCAGCCTGGCCTCCCCCGCACAGTCGACCGCAGCAGACCGGCCTCCCCCGCATAGCCCACGGCAGCAGAACGGCCTCCCCCACACACAGCCGCAGCAGCCAGGCCATCCCCGCACAAGCCCCAGCAGGCAGCAGCCGGCCACCCCCCGCAGGGCCCGCACACAAGAATAGTGTTCGCCGCGCCCTGCCCGTTTTGTAAGTTACTAAGGCGCCCTTCCCAGACTGCTGACACGCCGACCTCTGTGGTGTTTCAGCGCAGCGCAGGAATTGCTGACAGCCATTCTCAGCAGAGCAGAGGGAGAGGTGAAACAGTGGTGTGTCAGCGCGGTTAACAGTGACTGTTAGCTCTTCCCCGCTGCGCTGATATGCTGCTGATCACCTCTGCTTAGAGTGGCTCACTAGGGCATTATATCCATGGCCAGGGCCGGCGCTACCCACTCAGCAGCTCCTGCAAAGCAGGGAGGCTCCATGCTGAAAAGGCGCCGTCTCCCTCCCAGCTAAAGCTGCCTCAGCCCTCACTGTCACTGCCTCCTGCACGCCGCCCGCAGTGCCTGTCTGACAGCAGGTGGCAGTATGGAGAGTCTGAGCAGCTCCCTGCACCGCGCACACACTGTCCTCCTCCTGCGACCTGCCCCCTCTTCCTCACGGACACTTGCGCTGAGGCATGTAGCGCTGTCTGTGAATGCCTGGATGACATGTCAAGTCCGGATCCGCCCCCTACTCATTGCTCCCTGCTCCTGTCAGCGGTCAATCAAATGACGAACAGGCAGCAGCGCTGCCTCCCCTTCCTTCCCTCTTTTCGGTGTGCTGTACCAGTGCCACTGCCGGTCCTCAACACTCCGCTCCCTCTATCTCCTTCCCTCTTCTTCCATCTCCTCCTTCTCTCCCCTCCTTTCCCCCTCAGTCACGAGTGCTGCACATACTTTTTGTACTGCTTTCGGATCGCATCGCACACACATTGCATGCATGCCATGCTATGCAATGCGATCTAGCCCATAACGTATGCGATTCTCGCAGCGTGTATGGGCACCTTTAGTGCCTGCAACATTTTGCAGACACAGCACTGAGATGGTGTATGCATACATGTACATGCACCCGAGATCCTCCATAGGATCGCATGTTGCATACACTCCCACAATCGGGCTGCAGCTTGTTGCAATGGCAATGTGAAAGGGCGCAAAATGTATGGTTTGCAGGAGGGCGCCGGACACCCTAGCACCGGCCCTGTCCATGGCACTGCTGGGGGCATTATATCCATGGCACTGCTGGGGGCTTTTTGTCTGTATCCCTGCTGGGGGCTTTTTGTCTGTATAGCTACTGGCAGCATGGCATTACTGGGGGCATTATATCTGTGGCACTACTGGCAACATGGCACTGCTGGGGGGGAATTTATCTAAGGCACTGCTGGGGAGGCATTTATCTAAGGCACTGCTGGGGGGGCATTTATCTAAGGCACTGCTGGGGGGCATTTATCTAAGGCACTGCTGGGGGGGGGGGGGGGCATTTTATCTGTATCACTACTGGCAGCATGGCATTACTGGGGGAATTATATCTGTGGCACTACTGGCAGCATGGCTTTGCTGGGGTGCATTTATCTATGGCACTGCTGTGGGGCATTTATCTATGGCACTACTGGGGGGCATTTTATCTGTAGCACTACTGGCAGCATGGCACTACAGGAGGGGGGGGGGGGTCAAATGCCCTCCCGTATGAAAAATGTGCTCTGCTCTGTGATCAGCACCCTGCCCTAAAATAAGTCCAATAGTGAACACTACAAGCTCCAGCAGGTGGCCACCCCTGCACACAGCACCAGCAGGTAGCATCCTGACCTCCAGTGCGCACAGCTGCAGCAGCCCAGCCACCCCCACACAGAGTCGCAGCATGCAACAAGAATTTACCACTGGCAGAGCATGTTAACCATTGGTATCAAGCATGAAACCCATATCAACGAGCATGTAGGTAAGTGGAACTTATGTGGCATAATATGTAATTATGGCATATGGTATTATACGTAATAGGCATTACAGTGTGTGGCATATTGTGTAATGAGCATTATGATGTTTGGTATAAATGTGTAATGGACATTACGACGTGTAGTATATATTACATATGGCGTGTATTATGGCATGTTTTTTTTGTTTGATTTTTTGGTGCACGGCTTCGGCGCGCACTGTCCCTTTTATTTTTATATCTGGCTCCTACATTTTCATCCTGGCTCCTAGATTTTATAGAAATTTGTCAAGCCCTGATATACCCTTTTTATAATTTGTCTTTGTATCATATTCAATTTTTTTGAATAATTATACTAGCTAATTATTTCACTTGATGGAGACCTGCAGAACATGCACTGAGGACTAACTTTGAGAACCTGTGGTTTAGCATATTGCCATGATTTATTATTTACCTTTTTATAATTTTTACTGTTAATTTTATATTGCGTATTTCTTATTACGGTTGCCCGCTGTAAATACCATGTTCTGCGTGACTTACTGTATCTGGCACTTTATAACATTTTATTGTAAAAGTGGTGGGGGGATTTGGGGAGGGAGCCATGGCCATGCTCCAGCTGCAGCATGACCGTTGTTAATAAGGACCTCCCTCATCAGAACATGCAGGACGAGGGAGGGGGTTTGTTAAAAATGCGCAGGACCCAGCCTCCCATATGGATAAAAACAGTGATATGCGCTTATCTGAATAAGGTAATGGGCTAAAATGATGCTGCTACCATGGGTCACGTCCTTAGATCCTGCACCCTCCCAGCAGACCGCTGATTTTTGGCGTGGGTGGAAACAGTAGTGTCTCGCGTTGGGGGCAGTTGGGAGTACCCCTGTCTGAGGCCACATCCGATTCCCCCAACCAAAATTTTGGGAGGTATGTCTCGGCATTCTGCCAACTTCACTAGTAGGAAGTGGGCAGGTTGTAGGAGGTCTGCCCCGTCTTCCAGGTGCCAGAAAAACTGGGAGTGTCCTGCAGCATCCAGGAAAGTATAATTCTATAAGATATTAATGTCTTGTGATGCAGCTGCCACATGAAGATATTTGCTTATTATACCATGTTATCCGCTGTGGTATTTACATTGCATGGTTCATTAAATATTGCCTCTAGTGATACTGACATTTCTCAACGACTGCAAATAAATGCTTAAACTACCAGGTTATCAGCTGTGTCATTAACCCTACAGGAGTGACTGGAAGCCACCCTTCAGTGATACAGACCTACTTCAGCTACTTATTGGCTATTGTTTTTCTGTCTCCTGTATATTTATTATGTACTAGGTGATTCATCGCGCCCTACGGGCGCTCTTCACACCGTCGTAAGGGGCTGCGCCCCCTTAATTTGTGAACGTTTGTATATGAGAAAGATGGTTAGAATTGTATGAAAGATGGCCTGTATTGCAACTTGAGTTATAGGTGAAATGTGTTACATAGAGAGCATATGATGTGGAAGGGGGTGTGTATTGTTTTGTGTAATTAAAAAGCGGTTACACAGTAAGATGTACATTGATAGTGTGGATGGTACAGTGACATTTGTGGGTGTGGGGGTGGGGCTGTGTGTGCATGTTGTTTAGGTGTGTGTGTGCAATAGTATAGTAGGGTGTTTCTGAGTCAGCGGCTCCCCACTGGCGGAGGTCACGACACAGGAAAACAGGAGGCTGGGTAGTGATAGGGGTGTGTGGGCATAAGGGGGACTAAAGAGGAGGGTGGGGGACACTGGGCAGCTTCTGCCAGTGGGTGAGGGTCCAGCGTGGCAGTACAGGATGGTGGCCCTTAGTCAGTGTCTCCTCCTACTGGGTGGGAGTTCGGGTGCATGAGAGCAGGAGGCTGTGCTATGAGGCATGATAGGGGCATGTGGGCAAAACAGCGTCAGCGACTCCCCAGTGGTGGAAGTTACGGTTCAGGAGAGCAGGATGCTGGGTAGTGATAGGGGTGTGTGAGTATACGGGGGACTAAAGAGGGGCTTAGGGCTGCCGTGAATTGCGGGAGGGGCGCGGGGGGTGCCGTGAATCAAGGGAGGGAGGGGGCGCAGGTGTCAGTGAATCGCGGGAGAGGGCGGGGGTCCGCAAAGCGTGGGAGGGGGCGTGAATTGTGAGAGGGGGGGTTGCGAATCTCGGGAGGGGGGGTGCGCAGGGGGTCCGTGAATTGCGGGAGGGGGGGGCACGGGGCGCGATGAATCACCTAGTTGGTTATATATTCTCGTAGAAGGATGGTAGGATGGTAGGATGTTGCTGTCATTCAGAATGCATTTACATAAACAGTAATAGTAGCAGTAAAAGGTCTGACTTAAAACACCTACAGTAAAACAGAACAGGTGTTATATATTATACAAAGAATTGGTTGAATATGTGTAGGTTGACGTGCACATAGTTCATAGTTGTCACTGGAAAAAAAAGGGGGGGTGTCACGTTGTGGGGCCGCGAATTGCGGGAGTCACCGGGGGTGCCGCGAATTGTGGGGGGTGTGCTGCAAATCGCGGGAGGGGGGTCGCGGAGGGTGCCGCGAATCGCCACAAGAAAAAAATCAACACAGAAAGGTCAACACATGTAAATGTTGACATAAGTGTGGCACTTCATTGGTGTCCATGTCGACACATGAGAATGAATATGAAAACATTGAAAAAGTAAAAAATAAATCTTGTCAACCTTTTTCATGGTCGACCATAGCCATGTCAGTGTTTTGCATGTGCCATTTAATCGTGGGGATGCCGTGAATGGGGGGGGGGAGGTGCATACCCAACATGACCCTCTCCAGGAGGGACACTTTGCTTTGTTTCTGGACTTTCTTCTTAATATATGGATTACCATCACCTGTGCTTAAACACCTTTCTTATCAATTACCCTGTTTAAAATGACAGGTGATGACAATCATAAATTAAGATGGAAGTCCACAAACAGAGCATTCTGTCCCTCCTGGAGAGGGTCATGTTGGGAGGTATGGAGGTGGGGGGCTCTCACCTGGTGTGTCTGGTGAGTAGCTGTGTCTTTGCCGTGTAACATGGAGAGGCAGAGGGTGTCTGGCACTGTCTGTGGGCTCACTGGGCTGGTTCTCTGTCATGTGAGCCAGCGTTACAGCTCCAGACACACTTTGAGTGACAGATGTAGCCAAATATATAAGAGATAACAGGGATATTACTATCCCTAATCCTCTTCTAAGTGCCTCCCTCCCCGCAGCCTAACCCTTAAGCCGTGTACACACAGCTGCGATAGGGGCTGAAATCGTTGGGAATGTGGTCGCTGGCGACCATATTGCCAGTGATGGGAGTGTGCCCCGGCAATAAATCGCCGGGTGCGCGCTCCCGTTTTCAGCCCCGTTCTAACAAGCTGATTACCTCTGCGGCTCCCCCCGGCAGAGGTTTCTTTTCATCAGCGACCATCTCTGGTGAAAAGGAGAGACTGAGCAAAATATTGCTACCAATATATTGCTGAGCAATATATCTCCCCCGTGTGTACACACCTTAACTCACCTCCCTTCACAGCCTAACCCTAAGTTGCCGACTATGGAATGATTTTCCCAAAGTGTCAGTCTTTGCTAATTTAGATTTGCGGCAGCTAACGTCCAGTGATGTCAGCTGCTCGCACCCGGCTAGTAGCTGCCCGTCATCGTTCGCATGGAGTCGCCCAGCGTTTTCCTGGGCGCAACCAGCATTTTCCTGGGTATGCCCAGGAAATGCTGGGCATCCCCATGTGTACGCCCCATGCTCACCTCCATCCCGCCCCCCTGTGTGAGCGCCACGGCATCTATGCAAGTCACCCGCACAGAAGCCCTGCGCATATGCAGATATGCGTAGTGCTAAAACGTCGGCCCCCCGGTGCGAACACGCCGGGGACTGAATTAATGAAAATCAGACCCATAGTGAGGTAAGGGTGCATATATGAAGCTATCCAGTGTCAGCTTGGTGGTGGAACTGTGCCATAGGGTTACCTAGCGCCAGAGTTAGACAGTGGCGCTGTGCTGCATTGGCAGTATGTCCTCTCTATGTCCAAATTCCTGAGGGAGGGTGGTAGGAGGCCCTTTCATCAGACCCGAGCCCGGGTAAATTGTACCCCCTCTGTGCCAATGGCTAAATAGGCACCAAGGCTAAATAGTGGAGAAGAGGCACAGGAGGCAGAAGATGGAAAGAGAATGTCACACTCCATATGCTGTATATCAATATTAAAATGCATATTGTTCTCTGTGTACCCACTATATAGTTAACGTTGTTTGTTCCTGCAGATTGTTAACGATAACCCCAATTGTTTTGACATGCAGTCAAATTAGACTATATTGTCAGTGACTGCATGTGACATCACTGAACGATATCGTTAATGCACTGATTGTTTCAATATCATTAATGATATCGGCTGTGCTGCATATTGTATAGTGTGGATGGGGCTTTTTCACGTTACAGTGCAGTGTGCCGATTGTACCTGCAGGTGGCCTTCCACCCCCAGGCTGCACACAGAGGTGGCATTGCAGCCACGGAAGGCAGCTCTCAGTGAGCGCTGTTTGAACAATGATTTGAAATCATCCAGACTGCGGTTATCTGGTTACAGCTTATGGAGGTTGAGCTATACCAGAGGCGGCAGTTAGTCTTATATATCCAATAGGGCTGTAGTTGCAGATGTCTCCCTACCTACAGAGGTTATCCTATACTGCGGGAAGCAGACTTCAGTGCGTGCCTTAAGCTGGCCATACATTAGGTAACTTCTCCAAGCGGAGAAGTCGCCCGCTATCCCCACCTTGAGCCGCTCTGAAATCTCCGGGGCGGCAGGATCACATACGATATATCATATGCTGTCCTTTTGCATACGATATAGCACATGCGATCCAACAGATCTCTCCTGCTGGTGGTGCGACTCGCAGACTCCAATGCGATGCAAAACGGGACCGTGCATCCCATTGGACCTGCTGTCAAATACATATGATTTGGATGCTTCTTATGCCAGCTATCTGGTGAAAATAATCCGTGCCAGGTTTTATTCACAGATGTTCCTTTGTGTCCACAAATGCCCAAGTATCAGCCCACTCCAAAGGACTGTACCACCAGGGGGACTCCCCTCTTCAGCTCATTGTCCCCCATGTGTTCTTGGCCAGCAATCGCCCCTCGGGTGTGGATCATTTGGTCTACAACAACTAGGTCGACAAGCATTGGGTTGACACCACTATGTTGACATGGGTCAAGGTCGACACAAGCATTAGGTCGACATGGGCTAGGTCGACAGTCAAAAGGTTGACATAGGGGTTTTCACAGTTTTTTTACCTGAATGTAGACACAGTCGGCATGGACACAGTTTGAAGTGCATTGCATCCCCTCGCATCACTCGCTATGCTCGGCACACTATTTTATTCTCCCACCCTAGTGGATGGTAGGGCATGAAATACCGCCTGTCGGCTCAATAAACAGTGAAAAACCCCATGTCGACCTTTTGACTGTCGACCTAGCCCATGTCGACCTAATGCTTGTGTCGACCTAATGTCATGTTGACCTAGACCCATGTCGACCTTGCTGCATGTCGACCTAGTGGTGTTGACCCAATGCTTGTCGACCTAGTTGTTGTAGACATAATGACTGTATCCCCGCCCCTGGGGGGGGGGGGATCTTAGAATGCACCCCCTATATACATCACGTGCTATCATGCTGAGACTTGTAGTTCTGCAAAGAAAAACACATTGTGCAGATGCACACTCCATATTATTAATCAATCAATAATAGAGGTTCTTGGTATATTAATTGGCCAAGAAATATTTACCCACCAACCAGCCCACCAGAAAGTATAATATTAGTGAAAAATAAATAGTGCTAAATAAATGTTAGGGTGTGCCACCCCGAAAGCAACCCCAAAGACTAGCAATAAGTGTCAATTTTTAGGTCTTACCTTCATTGTGCCCTCAGTTTGCAGTCTGTGGCTACCAGGGACCAAGCTGGTGAAATAATATTCAGATCAGGTGGGCGGGGTGCTACTCTAAGTTGAAGGCAGGGGCAAATGCAGGATTTTTCAGAAGGGGGTTTCTAGAGGGGCGGAGCAAAGCACGGAGATGGACACTAAGGCCGGTTTCACACACTCCGGCTCCTGCCGGACGGTGAAATCCCGCACGGCCAGGGAGCCGTGCCGCACACAGTAGTTTATCATGGAAGGGATGGCCACAGCCCGGCAGCCATCCCTTCCAGTGGCGGGATCCGGCTGCAACCGTGCGGCCGGGTCGTGGCCGTCCCGTGTGAATGGACACAATAGTGTCCATTCACAACTAATGTGTGCGGCACGGCTCCCTGGCCGTGCGGGATTTCACCGTACGGCAGGAGCCGGAGTGTGTGAAACCAGCCTTAGGTGATGCAGAATATGCCGGGTCAGTTAAAGTATTATAGATAGACCAAATGTATATAAATAATAATAAATAAATATATAAATTATATCTATACAAGTATACACACACACACACACACACACACACATATACATATATATGCATACATAAAGGGGCATCAACAGCAGTGTAGACCCCTGGGCATAGCAATGTATTGGGGCCCCTAACGATCCTCCAGCGGTAGGGGTGGGGGAAGCATTGATGTCCCGCGGGTGGCAGGGGGTATTATATCAACCGCTCAGCATGTAGGGCCTGGATCAGTAATTTCCACTAATTACCCCTTTAATGCACAGATGGTGTGAGATGGGGTTGGAGAAGAGGGCATTGGGCTGAATGAAGGGGCCCTGATACATAACTTCCAGGGTGGTAGAGGATGTTTAATATGCAGAGGAGGGGTGTATAGTGGAGTGGGCTTATTATTCATAAATTTCTGGTGGGAGGACAACTTGCTTGACTGCAGATCCCGGAAATAGATTTCTGAAGCTGTGTACACACGGGGGCGATAGGGGCTGAAATCGCTGGGAATATGGTCGCTGGCGACCATATTGCCAGTGATGGGAGCGTGCCCTGGCGATAAATAAATTCCCCCTTAGCAATGAGCAATCCCCACTCCCCTTTGCAATGAGCATTTAATAACTCCCCCTTGGCATCGAGCATGAAGCCCCCTTGGCATCAATCATGAAGCACCTGGCATCGAGCATGAAGCCCTTGGCATCAAGCAAGAACCCCCTAGCAATGAACATATAGGTAAGCGGCACTTACGTGTCAAATATGTAATGGGCATTACGGTTTGTTATACAGTATGTAATGGGCATCATGATGTGTGGCACAATGTGTAATTGTTATTACGGCATGTGGTCTTATGTGTAATTGGCAATACGGCGTGTGGCTTTATTTGTAATTGGTATTACAGAGTTTGCTAAAATGTGTAATAGGCATTACGATGTGTGGTCTAATGTGTAATACCACGCCCCTTTTCACATCGCAAAGGTCCAACCTGCTTCAGTATTTGGATCTGGGACCATCCATTACCATATTTCTAGATTCGCCTATGATCATCGGAGCCCCGGCTGGTCACGAAGTGCTACAGCTGTGGGAAAATCTGACATCTGAGGAGGAACTGTCACACACTGCCGACACCCCAGACTCACGCTACAAATCCGAGTGCTGGAGCCCGGCTTGCTTGTATAACCCGTGGAGATGAGCCCACAGAGACTGTACCCCCTCCAGTCAGTCCGATGGAGTGTGGTAGGAAGCAGGCGGACTCTGCGGAGAGAGTCACATGCATAGCCAGGCGGCCCCTACAAAATATGTGGCGGCACCTTCAGCCGGTCCAAGTGGGGCCCCTGCAGGGAGAAGGCCTGAGAGACTTTTGGGCCTCAATCACTGTCATAAGCCCCAGACTTATTGATCCTGCTGCAGTATTGCAGGGTCACACTGCCAAAGTTACAATGGCAGATGGAATGGAGCGAGAGGTCCCAATGGCAAGGGTCTACCTGAATTGGGGAGCTGGACAAGAGTTGCGAGACGTTGCAGTCATGGATGGCCTCCCAACAGATGTAGTCCTGGGGAATGATCTTGGTGGTGGAATCGTTACCACATTTGCTAACTCCATCGCCTGGAGTCAAGCTACCAGAATACAATCCTTACCCTCGACCCCAGCACAGCTCAGCCCAGAGGAACAGACCACAGTGGCCATTCAACTGAAAGCACAGCCAACCACAGCATCAATCGGCCCAGAGGAAAATACCACTGCCGCTAGAGCAGCGCATCTACCCAAAATGCCTTTTGCCTACATCCCCTAGCAATGCAGAGGATGTGTGTGCCAGCTCGTTGAATCCTGTGGGGGTACCCAGCGATGCTCCTTTTCCTTATGGTTTGCCAACTCCAGCGGTGAGTATGAGTGACCACACTGACCTTTACATGACTGACCTCAACCAGAATGACCCTAGAAATCCCAATCTAGATCCCCCTGTAGAGTGTCCCCCTTTAGGAGAAAGTGGGGGCCACTGGCAGGGGGTTAGGGAGGCTCAACTCTTGATCTCATCCCTGGCAGGCATCGGGTGCCAAGCTCGCAGTGGCCATGATGGGGTGGGGGCAGGGAGTGTGCCCTGGCAGAAAGGTTCAGGCCCAGGGTAGTTGGGAAGGTAGAAGGGGATACACCAGATAGGGTAAGTTCTCGGAGACATAGGTCATTTGAGGAGGACAGGAGGGCAGGTCTGACAGTTAGTGCAGACGGGTGCCCGGGAGAAGTGACAGAGGTGCAGTGTCTGGGAATAGTGTGGGAGGAGACAGGGGTAGGCCCAGACCACTGAAGGTAGAGGCGACCAGAGGCTGTCCCCAACCCACAACTCCCATACAGGTACTGACCTTAAAACCTGTAAGGCCCTACGGACCGGTTGTCCCTGACTCTAGTTCAGTAGTGACGCCCCTTACAGTAGTGACTAAGAAGGGTCTTCCCAAGACAGTGGACTGTACACCTGCTTGAGAGTTGGCATTCCAGTCACTGAACGAGGCTCTGGTACCAGCTACAGTGCTGATGATGCATATATGTTACCAGGACATTGTGGTACGGACTATTGCGTCACTGCATGGACTGGCAGCAGTACGGAGCCAGGAGGAGCCATATGGGTAGGAGAACCCTGTGACTTGTGTGAGCAGGATACTGCTATGGTGGTAGGTGGGGTATGCCACAATTTGGACACACTGGGTGGCAACTGTGTGTGCAGTGGACCAGCTTTGGCACAGAGGGTGCAACTGGTATCCCACAGTGGTGAAGGAACACCCACCTGATGAAGGTTTGCAACCTACCTTGGGGTAAACAGACAGACTGTTTTGGTGGAGCCTTGGACTTGGACATTATGGTGACTGTGTGGACTTTCAGTACCAACCAGAAATGGCCCACTGCAATATGGAGGAACTGTCTATGCTGGAGCCAAACCCCCCAGGTAGCCTACCTTTTGACCCAAGACAATGCGGGTCCAGGAGCCAAATCGTTGGGACATGGTGCTCTGGTTGCCCGCTAGAATGGGGGGGGAGCAGTGTGGCCGGAGAGCCCGGCACATGTGTATTGGCTGCCACGGCACTGAAGGGGTTAAGCCATTTTGGAAAAGGGCACTTGACATGTTTAAAATGTTTTAAACTGTATGAGCAGCACTGAGCTGGGACAGGTCCCCTGCTGCAGCGCTGCTGTGAGTTGAAGCCTGCTGCTGGGCACAAGGCACAAAGCACAAAGTTATATGTATTTATGAAATGTATGTTCAGTACTGAGCTGGGACTGCACCATATATTTTTTATATTGTATTGAGCATTCTAACTTAAAATGCACTTTGTTAATTTCTGGAGGAAGGAATCTAACAGTTGCTGTGACGAGGAAATGAGCTAAATTGTCCTTTTGCTAACAGAATGTCTGGAGAATGACAGTGCATAGCAGGTAGCAGGCTTTGTGTCTGTAGTTCCTGTGTAAAGGTATTAGTAGTACATCACTTGTATATGTGATGTGTCAAGGAATCCATGCTTTCCTGTTCATTTGGTAAATATTAGGAAATTGGTTTGAACCCATTGATATGTAATCTGGATCTATTTAGGACAGGAAAATGTTCCAATTGATATATGAATGTAAATGTCCCAGGCATGTACACCTCCTGCTCAATGCTGAGGTGGGGGAGAACAGGGTGGAATTACCCCCTATGCCTGGTATGTTCTGGGAATTTTGGATTAAAACCCACAAGGTTTGCCTGTAAAGTTGTACTTCTGCCTGTATCTGTACGCTCTAACATTTGTATGCTGTGCCTCCTAGAGAGATCTAGGAGAGGGTCCTTTTAAGGGCTTATAACTGAGCAAATAAAATGACTGTTTTCATCTTGTGACTAACAGAATTACTGCAATAATTCAGTGAGACCAGGAACAGCCATCTGTGTACCCGAAGTGCGTAGCCAGAGCTTAAGGGCAGGCGTCCAGTCACACATGGTTTTGTCCATTTGAGATGAAATTGCCTTTGCAAGTGAACCAGAAAAAGGGCCCCTGTGTATGTGCACAGTGTCCCCTCGCATGGCTAGCTGTGCTCACGATTTCCCACGGTATCTGGTCGACAGTGTCTAGGTCAACAGTCGGCTACTATCGGTCGACAGAAATTAGGTTGACACACTAGGTTGTCATTGACAGAATGCCTCCAGTCTTGGACCAGCTCAAATACTTCTTTACCTTTGAACTTGGAATCCCCCCCCCCCCCCTTCTCTCCACTCGTCAATTGCTACTTCTGTGCATACTCTACCCACCTACACTGGAATAAAGGAACCCGCCTTTTAGTGAGGTCGCCCCTTACCGGCACAGAGCGTAACATCCTCCAGCAGTGAACTTCCACCATTCACCTCGTCAGAGACTTCAGTGGTGACGCATACTACTTATTAAGCGGATTTGCAATTATGGGGGTAGTCTATTAATCAACTTCCTACAAGGAGGACTGAGCATTATAGGGACAAGTGGGACTCATATTTATACCTGAGTACAGCTAGTGTAGGTGCCTCATTGTGTTCATTTTTATTTAAGAATTATTGTTTTGTGTGTGTATTTTATACACTAAATTTGTAATTGTTTTATTCCATTGATCCACGGTTTAAAAAAAATTACTTTTAGCACTAGTCATTTCTTCTTTTTCAACACAAGCAAACGTTCCTCATGAAAGTGGTCGACACAGGAAAAGGTTGACGAGTTTTTCATGATTTTTTTTAACAGACTTATTCTTCCTTCACGAACCAAGGGGGCTTAACACATGGGGAGGTTTTCACGCCATTTCTAAGGATTCTACCTAGACTAGCTTAGAAATGGTGCTCTAATCGCACCATGTGCACAGCCCCGCGCTGCACATATCGCTCAGCGCACATCGCGGTGTGCATCACAGGTGCACTGTGATGTGTGCTGAGCGATCGTGCTTAGGCCGGCACTTAGATCATAGGCTGGGTCGCCCCATGTGTGCGGGGCTTTAGAGCGCAGCGAGCCATGCAAGGTGACATGGTACACTTATAGGGTGTCGATGTCAACATAGGCACAAAAAACATAGGCACGACCATTTGCTTGTGTCAACTTCCTGTCACAGCCAACTAGGTATGCTGTCCATTTTAGGTGGCGACCTAGTGACTGTCACCTAGACATGGTCAACCTTTTTAAGGATATAAAGATAAATGTCAGGTGGATGGCACCAATTGACTTGTAGGCGGGGCCAACCCCAAAATAGGCGGGATTAATACATCACTACACCTGTATTGAAGCCATTGGTTTCAATACACTTGGCAGCCTGGTGGCCCCCAGACCTTTAAGCTGCCGTGACATCACAAACCTCCACATGTCATATAATATCCCGCCTCCCCCCACTGAGACTGAACACAGATCATACTTGCCTACTTTTGAAAACTAGTTTCAAGGAGATTATAGTTAGTAGTAGATTTTTGCATTGCGCCTTACTGAGAGGGCGTGTCATGCTCCTCCCAAAGAGCATGTCCATATATGGAGAGATTGTGAATGTGGCACCTAGAAGCGTGGGTGTGTACTGCTACATCTGAGAGGAATCTTTTAAAATTACGGTACTTGTTTCCTAGCACGGCCACAATCGTGAGTAATCGTGTCCCTTACTTAAGGGACACGATTACCCACGATGGACCCGATTTCTTTTGAAATCAGGTCCATTTTGCCGGCTAGGATAAAATATCGGGGGCATCGCGTCGGTCGGGACCATTAACATTGGTCCCGACGCGACCGACGCGATGCCCCCGATATTTCCATAGACTTCAATGTTAAAAAATATTTTAACATTGAAATCTTGTCGGGAAAGGTAAAATATCGGGGGCATCGCGTCGGTCGGGACCATTAACATTGGTCCCGACGCGATGCCCCCGATTTTTGCATAGGATTCAATGTTAAAAAAATTTTTAACATTGAAATGGTGTAAAAATGTCAAAAAATGTGAAATGGGTCCATATGACCCATTTCACATTATAGATGTCCCCGTCGTCGCCCCACGATAGACGCCAACCCGAAGCGTGGCGAGCGCAGCGAGCCCGCGAGGGGCGGCGGTACGCGTCCTCCGACCTTTTCATGCCCTACTATCCACTAGGGCGTGGAGTGAGAATAGAATAGTGTGGCGAGCGCAGCGAGCCCCCGAGCCCGAAGCGTGGCGAGCGCAGCGAGCCCCGCGAGGGGACGCGGATACCTTCACAGTTATACGCGTCCCCTTGCGGGCTTCACAGGTGTCCGTGGCGACGCGGACACCTGTGAAGCCCGCGAAGGGACGCGTTTACCTGTGAAGGTATCCGCGTCCGCTCGCCACGCTTCGGGCTCGGTGGCTCGCTGCGCTCGCCACACTATTCTATTCTCACTCCACGCCCTAGTGGATAGTAGGGCATGAAAAGGTCGGAGGACACGTACCGCCGCCCCTCGCGGGCTCGCTGCGCTCGCCACGCTTCGGGTATGCGTCTATCGTGGGCTGCTGTTTACGCGCTTCAATTTGAGGGGGGTTGGGAATTTTTTTCATTGAATACAATGTAAAATTGGGTCCCAGGGACCCAATTTACATTGGATTCAATGAAAAAAATCGGGTCAAAAATCGGTCGGTCGCATCGCATGCGACCAAATCGCATGCGATGCGATCGACCGATTTTTTTCAGCACGACCACCCCGATCTTAATCGGTGTGGCCGTGCTAGGAAACAAGTACCAAAATTACTTATATACAAAATGTAGATGAGCCCCAAAGCAGTTAGTAAGAGCTACTATATTTAGTAAAGCGCTGGGAAATGGCGCTGATGATTCAACGTAAATGTCGTGTTGGTTACTCTGCTCTGTGACCAAGCAAAGGTTACTTCTGTGGGAGACAGGAGGGGGACAAGGCCAAAACACTGGGCAGGTGGCTCAGAGGTGCGTGTGCCTCCTGACAGGCCAGGCAGATAGCTCATAGACCTATAAGGTCTATGGGAAGTCGCCTATGTCACAATGACAGACCACTCGATGTCGGTCATCCTCAGGGGTGCAGATGGTGGGGTAGGGTTGGTACAGATCACTGGGGCCAAAGATTGCCTGAGTGCTGTCTGGACAATAGGCCTGATTCAGACCTATTCGCTAGTCTGCGTATATTTTGCTATCTGGCGAGCAGGCAAACACCGCCCCACTGAACAACCCCCCCGAACCGAATCCTTACACATCCGCTCTAACAGAGGAGTAATCGTTACTCACCCTCAAGTGATTTCTCCTCCTATTTCGCAGATAACAAAGTAATCCTGGGCTTCCTTTTATCCTGGCCGTTCTTGTGCGAATTGGGGGTGGGGGCTGATGTCATGTGACCTCATCCGCCTGCCTGAAAGAATTATGAAAATGGGTGTCCAAAAGGAAGGACAAAGGAAGAACACAACAGGTTTTTGGGGCACACTTACTACAATTAGACAAAAAAGATATGATGTGTAAAGATGATAGAATTAATATATAACTTTTATTAAGGTTCTCTTAAAATAAATGTGCGCGTCAGTAGGCGGCGTCAAGAATATGAGAATTAAAGACAAATTAGCATGTGTCAATACTAGAAAACAGATAATACACAGTAGATATTGATAGAATTAATTACTGTAATAGTAAATCGTGATCACTTTTGATTGGCGAAGATTTTTTCTTTCACCTGGGGGACCACCCCCTGCTTTTTGGACGTCTGAGGATTATACGGATAGAATATGGTATGATCTGTTGCCAAATGGTATTGGTGGCAGTTACAGATGCCAGCTAAAAGAATGGGAGGATAGGGTGGGAGTGAGAACAGAACAAAGGTCTTTCCTGAGGTACCTGATGCTGTGCGGTCACCTGTAATCGATACGACACCAGATATTCCCTATCAGTCCCCCAATAGGTACTGATCCGGCCAGTAACTGTTTAGCTGCTGAGATCAGACAAGATCAGGCGGCTCAGTAATGTATGGTCGTATACTCTATCAGGCGGAACAACATAGGGATGACATGTTGGACCAAAGATCACTTCTGCTTTCCAGAAACAGAGAGATACCGCAGCCTGTTACATCAAGTATTGCAGGAAGGGTCCGGTCTGATAGTGGATGAGAGAGTGACGAGTAGGAGAAGAAAAAGATACTGAGATTGTTGCAGTCACCAAGTCCTTCTACTATCCTCCATCATATGATGATATCAGATGGGGGTTGAGAGTGATGACCTGGTGGTGCTCAACGCTGAACTTTTTTGGGAGCACCACCAACCCAGCACCACTGACAACACCTGTCATTATTGGTCGCATGTTGGTACAATCAACAAACATTCAATGTAATTATTATTCATACCTTATCACCGATTTAGCTTGTGACGATCCCCCCCAGTTTTCTAACTCATCCGCCTGCCCCAAGCAGGCAGGGGCACACCTGCGTTCTCAGGGGTCCGTCCATTTTTATGGTCACTGTGAGGATACGAGTTCTTCAATCACTCAGACACCGAGCAGATGAAACCAAAATATGGTTCATTTTTATCACAGCACACACACGTAGACAAACACAGGAACAAGAGGCAAATGTAGCGTATAAACGTTATCGGGTAGCAGTCCAAAATGGCAGTCCTTGTAGCAGCAGTTCCAAATCACAAAACTATCACTTATTCCACACAGCAGTGATAGCCGAAACCGGTGTAAATCCACACAGCACAGACGCTCCACAACAGAGCTTAGTAGGATGCCCCCTTCCTGGGCAAACGATGTGTTCCACAAGATCCAGTGGAGGGTATGACCCCTGAGCCAGGATTGCGACTAACATGAAAAAGCTGGCATGTGTACAAGTCATTTTAAAACCTTCTAAATTCCCATGGTGCACAAACCAAAAGTGGGCTTGCAGTGGGTCTCAATTGGTGGATTCAAGAGTCAGGTATATCCCCCTCCCAGCTACTGCTGCTGCCCCCCCCCCCCCCCCCCCCTGCTGGGTCAGGCTCCAAAGAGTCTACTAGAGTCCAGAAAGGCACAAAGGAGTGTAAATACAATTAAGGTAATTTGGTTATGTCCTGATTACCCCCTGTGGACATAACCTTCCTGTAAATAGCAGGGGAATTGGATCACCCCCTGTGGACATTTCCTGTCTGATCATATTGGGCAATATACAGTCTACTACTATGGTACACACAGATATGGGGAATAGAAACATCTGCAGAGAACAAGAGGGCTAAAATGTACATTAATTACTGTGGAGTTCTACAGCCTAATACTATATGATCTGGAAATACACACACATATATGGGGAATAGACATATCTATAGAGTACGAGAGGGTACAGACTGACTAAAGTGTACATTCATCACTACAAATAATAAAATATCATAATTACAGTCTTACTGTCAGTCTGCTCACCTCACAGTCACACCCATGCAAAGCTGGCCGCACCCCAGTGACCGCCCCATTTGTCAATATTTTTGCAATCACCCCGGTGAGTGAAAAACGTACGTACGTACCATGCGGGGGTTTGTGCATGCGCATATGCGACCATCCCACCCTGACCATCGGAGACTGGGTCAAATTCACTGCTCAACAAGCAGGTCTGAATATACCGAGGAGGCAATTGCCCCGGTCTCACTGTAGCATCGCGGCCCGGCTACTGTCTCGGCAGTGAACAAACCTGTAAACTGTATTTATTAAATAATGTTTTATTTTTTTTAAGAAAACCAGGAAAGAACAGGAACAAGAAACCAGGAAATAAATAGTATGGAATATTAAGGTTTGTACAGAACAGAGAAAATATTTAACATCTACCTTGAATAAACACTACAATGAGGTGACCAGCACCCCAATACAGTGGCATCCCTACCTCTGGTGACACCCGGTGTGGCTTCTTATGATGCCAACCCGTCAAAGTCATGCAAAATGGATCTGGCATGCAGAGTAGAGGGCGTGGCTTCATGGCACAGACCTATGTTTTCGTCACTCGGGGGTCATCAGAAGGATGTGGCCTGCCTCTAAGGACCAGTCTTATTACATCGCTGTTCAGAAATAAAAGATATCAAGGAGCATATGTTATAGGGACACTGGCTCTAAGCAAGTACAACCAGCTGTGAAGTTTTGTTGCTGAAGATAGCATTAATGCAGCAGATAGTCCACGGTTTAGGAATATAATCGAACTTGGTCTTAAACCAGTTTGACTGGAACCAGAACTTATTAACCACACTGTGTTGCTGTAAATTGAACATCTTAAACATCTCTACTACATTTAACATCTTCCCGGATTTGATTGGCTGTAGGTTTTCGTTGCCCCTCTTAGGTGGATTTTATTGGCTGTAAGTAATTATGGCTCCTTCCATGCCATCTCCTGCATTTTTTGTATAATGAAGGTATTAGTTTGTGTTGGACCATAGTAAAACAAAGGTATAATAGGCCATTGCTACTAATAGATATCTACAGAGTACTGTACTGAATCAAAATGGCTGCCCCAATACCTTATTTCAGTCATTTTACGGTGCTCTTTACTTAGATGGGCGCCCGTCGTGGTGATCGCGGGTACATTTATGTCTGGCCGCGACGCGACCGACGCGATGCCCGCGATTTCCCATTGAAACCCATGTTAAACATGGAAATCGTGTCGGTCGCGTCGCGGCCGGCCATAAATGTACCCGCGATGCCCGCGACGCGATGCTCCCGATTTGCCATAGGAATCAATGTTAAAAGGCCCGATGGACACGATTTTAGTGTTAAATGCCTCAATGGACCCGATTTGGCCATAGGAATCAATGTTAAATGGGCCACAGAGCCCAAATAAGCACAATTAACCCTTAAATGTCCCCCCAAATTTTTAACGCCACCCCACGATCCACGCCAACCCGAAGCGTGGCGAGCGCAGCGGTACGCGTCCTCCGACCTTTTCATGCCCTACTATCCACTAGGGCGTGGAGTGAGAATAGAATAGTGTGGCGAGCGCAGCGAGCCACTGAGCCCGAAGCGTGGCGAGCGCAGCGAGCCCCGCGAGGGGACGCGGATACCTTCACAGTTATACGCGTCCCCTCGCGGGCTTCACAGGTGTCCGTGGCGACGCGGAGACCTGTGAAGCCCGCGAGGGGACGCGTCTACCTGTGAAGGTATCCGCTGCGCTCGCCACGCTTCGGGCTCGGTGGCTCGCTACGCTCGCCACACTATTCTATTCTCACTCCACGCCCTAGTGGATAGTAGGGCATGAAAAGGTCGGAGGACGCGTACCGCCGCCCCTCGCGGGCTCGCTGCGCTCGCCACGCTTCGGGTTGCCGTGGATCGTGGGGTGGCGTTAAAAATTTGGGGGAACATTTAAGGGTTAATTGTGGCTATTTGGGCTCTGTGGCCCATTTAACATTGATTCCTATGGCCAAATCGCGGGCATTGAGGCATTTTACATCAGAATCGCGCTCAATCAGACTTTTTAACATTGTTCCCTATGGGAAAATCGCGGTCATCGCGGGTAGCAGATTTTTATGTACCCGCGATTTACCCGCGATTTTTACCCCCGACGCCCGCGATTTCAATCGCGGGCGCCCTTCTAGGTAAAGAGTACCCATTTTACTTATCAAACAACAAGTTAGGTATTTGTGGCTCAATGGTTGTGATATGCTGGCAGAAATCTATTCTTCGACCATATCTGCCTTATTAACTCCCAGTAATAGAAATAGCCAATTAACCAGAGGGGACTACAGAGGCGGGGCTGTAGCACAGTGCAAATTTAAATAGAGTAGCCACACCCACTGCCATTGAGTCTCTGGTGTTTGGAGTGGCAGTGGGTGTGCCTCCCCTATTTCAATTTTAGACTGTGCTGCACCCCATCCTCTGGAGCCGCCATTGTGTTGATAACTAAGAGCAGTTATATAATTTATAACTGCTCTACATGTCAGGTCGATTAGTGGAGGCCCGAATATACCCATCCCTTGAATGGTACGGCAATGCCCGTTTGTTTCGGATTGCAGTATGGTTTTTGGGAACCGCAACAAATCTTCTTCTTTTAAGGAATGCTGGGACCCCAGCACCATTGTCCCACAGATATTCCGGAGAGAGAATTTTCGTTGGCTTGTGATAAAGAAAGTACTTGTTCAAGTAGCTCTCATCATGCCAGATGGCTTCAATGTGGTTCACCTTGTCCGTCATCATAGCATTATGGCAGAAATTGGTCAGTTTATAGACCTCTTCCACCGTACCGCCAAAATATCCCCCTGCATAGTAAAAGTCGCCTTCATCTATAGGAATGTAAGCTGTTGACTCTGGTCTGCGCTCATAGGTGAATTGTTTACGTTGTCCTCCATAGAAGCCAGGATGCATCGTGCCAACCACATCACTTAAAATCTCCACCCCAACATGGTCACTAAATACCATGTCTACGTCCACACACACCAGGTAGTCCACCTCGTTGATGAATCGTCGGCGGGAATGATCTCGGATCATCTCCATACGCCTCATTGACACTTCCTGCCATCTCTA